>NW_025533494.1:430000-435000 GCF_020615455.1 Coregonus clupeaformis | reverse complement strand
TACCCATTGACTTGAATTGGGATTCCCGTTGTGGGAATTATATTTCTATGAGATTGGTGGTTGGTTCCATTCGTTCGTTTAGGCATTGGTGTTGTTGTTGTTGTACTCCATGCGGGTGACCATGGTAGAGACCAGTTTCTGCAGCTGGATGGCGCGGTGCTGGGCTGTCTCCAGGACTTCCTTGTGGTTGGCCTTTTCCTCACTGTCGTAGTCCATCACAGACTTGTTGGAGATCAGGGACAGGGCGAACACACGCATGCCGCAGTGACGCGCTACAATCACCTCATGAACTGTACTCATGCCTGAGGGAGGGAGAGAGAGAGAAAGAGCTGCATCAACTATAGGTTTACTCAATATAAGAGAACAATTTTAGTTCAATACTTCCAATGCATTGTGAAGGTGTTGTGATTAAACTATTCCAAGGAGGGAGGCATGGAGAGATGAGACGTACCGACAGCGTCAGCTCCCAGTTTGTGCAGCATGCGACACTCCGCGATGGTCTCGAACGAGGGCCCACCCAGGACACAGTACACACCCTCACGCAGGAAGTCACCGTAGCCCAGTTCCTGTCCCACATCCACAGCCAGCTGCTGCAGCTCTCTGTTGTACGCATCAGACATACATGGGAACCGCACGCCAAACCTAGGAGAGAGGGAGAGAGGGGGAGGGTTACACCTCAATGCCACATAACTATTGCGTGTGCAATCAAGTTCAACAAAATTATCTCTCTGTCACACACACACACACACACACACACAAGCTTTCCAAGCCAACCTGTCGTCGTTAGGTCCAGCCAGTGGGTTGTTGCCAGCGAACCCAGGCATGTTGATGTGGTCTTTCATGATCATGATGTCTCCCACCTTGAAGTCCTGGTTGAGAGCGCCAGCAGCGTTGGTCAGGATGACCGTCTCTACACCCAGCAAGCTGAAGATGCGCATGGGCAGGGTGATCTGGAACACAAATACATGGTCAATACATCACAAATACACTGGTATAACACATCACTATGTACAGCTAATACATGGATATTCTAATGTAGGATTCGTGCTAAGTTTGTATTCTCAAAACTTCAATATCTAACATCGACTGATTTTTTTTGGGTAAAACAATTCATACATGACACATGGAAGCGTAAAAAAACACTTAGTTCCAATGTGGTCATATGTTATCTGTATTTAACTAGTGTTGTAAAGCAGATTGCCCCTAATAAAGGAAAAATAAAGAATCTATCTTCTCTACTTATCATGTGAAGTAATCAAAAGAGCACTGGATGTCTGAGTGCTACAGTAACTAGGTAGCAAACAGACATGATAGCCGTACCTTCTGGATGGCGTATCCCTCGTAGAGGTGGAAACGTCCCTGCATACACACACATGGCCTTCCCTTCAGCATCCCGAACACCAGGCGACCAGCATGGCCATCCACTGTAACACACAACCACCAATTAGAATGCACCGACGCCGCACTGCAACCAATCAGAAAACATCTTATGGAACCATGTGTTTTTCCATAGGCTATAACTTGAGTTTTCCCTGGTTAGATGACACAACCAAGAGAATCTTAGACCTACACATGGCACTATACATCTGCAATACCGATTCACCAAATAAGAAAACAAGTTGACAGACATAATATTTCACCTGTGCTCTGGGGGAAGTTGGGAATGTCCTTGTAGTTGAAGGCCACCTGGTCTTTCAGCATGTCTGCCAGTCCTCCCATTCCTGAACCACACACAATGCCCACTAGAGGGCGAACAGAGGTCTGGGCCAACAGCCAGTTTGCTGTGGCCTTGCAGTCCTCATAGATGTTCCTGAAACACAGAGGAGCGAGATATATGTTAGAATAAAATACTTACTTATACTTTATAATAAAACCAATGGATGTCATGGTCAATGTTATCATGACACATAGCTGATATGCCATGGCATGTGTCAGAGTGTCTATGGGAAGTTGAAGTGTGTGTGTGTGTGTGTGTGTGTGTGTGTGTGTGTGTGTGTGTGTGTGTTGTATGTGTGCTTATTAAACAAATGTTTTTCTGAGCAGTAATCTAAAACTGTGTGTTAATAAGGGTGCGCCTCCCGAGTGTGGTCTCTTCTATGGACACATACACACATTCCTTCAGAGTCACACTGGAGTCATGATGCCTCAGCCTAACCATAACCATAAACATAAACCTGAGACCACCTCTTTTATGAGGCTATATAGTTTATTCAAGGTGCAATATGTAACTTTTTGGGTGACCAAATTCACACAGAAATGTGTGTTATAGACTGGTTATTCTCATTGAAATGTGCACTATGTGCGCTATTTCTTTGCTTCCTGTTCTCAAGTTTAGTTTGGGTTTTGTACATCAGCTTCAAACAGCTGAAAGTACAATATTTTGGGTTTTGGAAAATATATTTCACAGCAGTTTAGATGGTACAATGATTCTCCACACTTTAATTGCTTGTTTTGTCACATAAACAGAAATTGGGCGAACTATTCGAATTTTAGCAACCAGGAAATGGAGGAGCGATTTCTGAATAGTGCATCTTTTAATTTTCATAAATTGTGAAATATAGGCCTTCAGAATAGGAAGTGTGAATTACATTTGAAGGGAATTTATAAATATTAAGGTTCAGTATATTGGTTTATTTTTGGACAAAAATACAGAAATTATTTAATCAAATGTTATCCTAAAATAATATAAATAACTATTTAGATTTTTCTCAAAAACTATATATATATATATTTTTTTTTAAAGCAGCACATCTGGTTATTCGTTCTCGGAAATGATTTAACCCGCGCGTACCCCGCTTCCCCAATCCCATTCACGGATGCGACAGGACTCCCTAAAAACCCACCTCACACCCGTAGCCTTCACAAAATCCTGTCCGGCAGCCAAGGTGCGCCGTGACGTAGGCTATTCTAAAACAGTATGCTATTCTGCTTCAATACATAGCCTTCATTTTTTTCTATACGAAATATGATTTCAAGTCTATCGTATAATTTCGATGAAAAGATCAAACTCAAATTGAAGAGCATCCCCCAGACTGCGCACGTCACATCTGCTGCCCATCGCACATGTAAATCGCCAGAGCCACACAAACCCATTTCTGGCGTTTCATCTAAAAATAAACACACTACTATGTCCTCCACGTGCACACTTGACCATGTGCGATACTAGTCCTACAGTAGCACCACGTTTGAATAAAAGTAGCGGGTGAGTACTGTTAGGTAAATAAAATAAATAAAGGTCAAATAGAACGATAGAATGATGCAATTTCCTCTTACGCAGTTGCCCGCGGAGCAAGATGTAAGGAGCGCGTCTAGAACATGAATGGAATGAATGAAATAATAGCCTTAGGCTACTCACCCGGTGCTTGACTCTGGAAACATTATGAAAAGTAATGTGACTAGAATCCTCTCAAAAGCAGCGATTTATCAATTGGCTCAATGTAACCGCAGAATATAGACTTGACTGGCGGCAAAACTTCAAGCGGAAAATAATCCTTAAAAAATAAATGAAAGACTTAAAATAAATAAATGTAAGTGGTACTTATAATAATGTTATATAATCTAAATGGTCAAATTGTTCATTTGAAAACCGTTGAGATGTACAGTAGTCTTCCAGTGAACCGTTGTATCTGATAAGTGTACAGTCAACAGTGTAATTATAGACGGAGACCTTCTCGGTTAACCCTCCCCCTGGGTGACGCAAATACATCCGGACGTTTGGATTGGACCACGCAGCACAACTTCTTAAACTACGCAATTCTGGACAGAAAGAATGCACTGTGACTATGGGAAAAATGTTCCATGTCTGTTTGAGTTAGTTTATTCTCACCCAAACCCTGACACACCCTTCAGAATGCTCGGCACGTTAGAAGGTTCAAATAAATATTTGATCAATCAAGGCTACTGCCTGTAGGCTATGGCATGTGTCACATGAGTAGTCTACTGTTGATTATTCACAAAAGGGACAGTAAAAAATTGTATCCTAACTTCTTGTTTATTTTTCAGCAGTTTCATAGATTTTTGGATATGATGATGGGGATTCCTATAAGGAAGGGTCAGTGCTATCCGGAATCCTTGGGACCTCCATAAGCTAAACCCTACCCTTAACCCGGCTACCCTTACCCTAACCCTGACGCGTGACGCGATTTACTTGTCTCATCACACCAAACCGATGATTGTTGCATTATTTGGGTTAGGCACGGACTGGCTCAAAGAGAACATGCGCTTGAGTGCGCAAAACTAATGCAAAAATGTTGCAACCTGAACTTTGCCAGAAATGAGCAAAGGCTGAGAAAGTAGCTCAATACTCTTTCAATCTTAAGATCTACAAGTTCTTCCAAGTATAAGAAATAAACTCTAAAACAATGAGCAACGTGTGATGGACGCCACCTCCCTCTTTCCTCTAATTTTAGTGTAGGCTACCACCTTGTACATACAGTAATGTCTGGCAATAACAAGTGTTACTTGACCAATTGTTATTGTGAGATAAGGACTCTTGGTGAGATAGTGTGTCATATAGTACGATTCTAACTTCCCTTCTAGGCCTATAGGCTATAAACCCCCTTTACACCCTTTGATATGGAGCTGTGTTATCAATAGAGGGGAAGAAAGGTTATCAAGTGAGTTACAAATTACACATTCCTACTGGTGTTTATTTACATATGACACATTGTTAGATGTTCCTGGCAGCACTACAGTCAACATGAAGGATGACAATGGCCTACTAGGTAATATGACACCATCAATAATGTGCAGTGCCAGGTTATAGACTGTTAAAGTCCAATAGGTAATGAGATTCTCTTTATTCTTAACTATTATTATAACTTTTACAGTTGTATTACTGGTGTATTATCACATTACTTGATTATTATTCATGTACACTAGTTGCCACAAAATCTTCAACCAAGTCTCTCAAACTAATGCCTCTCTTTAAACGAACAACGTTACACAAGGCCTACCTACCTAGGCCTAAATAGGTATTTGACATTATAGAACATGTGATC
>NW_025533494.1:417500-425000 GCF_020615455.1 Coregonus clupeaformis | reverse complement strand
CAAGTTCTCCCACTTAAAAAGATGAGAGAGGCCTGTAATTTTCATCATAGGTACACGTCAACTATGACAGACAAATTGAGAAGAAAAAAATCCAGAAAATCACATTGTAGGATTTTTAATGAATTTATTTGCAAATTATGGTGGAAAATAAGTATTTGGTCACCTACAAACAAGCAAGATTTCTGGCTCTCACAGACCTGTAACTTCTTCTTTAAGAGGCTCCTCTGTCCTCCACTTGTTACCTGTATTAATGGCACCTGTTTGAACTTGTTATCAGTATAAAAGACACCTGTCCACAACCTTAAAAAGTCACACTCCAAACTCCACTATGGCCAAGACCAAAGAGCTGTCAAAGGACACCAGAAACAAAATTGTAGACCTGTACCAGGCTGGGAAGACTGAATCTGCAATAGGTAAGCAGCTTGGTTTGAAGAAATCAACTGTGGGAGCAATTATTAGGAAATGGAAGACATACAAGACCACTAATAATCTCCCTCGATCTGGGGCTCCACGCAAGATCTCACCCCGTGGGGTCAAAATGATCACAAGAACGGTGAGCAAAAATCCCAGAACTACACGGGGGGACCTAGTGAATGACCTGCAGAGAGCTGGGACCAAAGTAACAAAGCCTACCATCAGTAACATACTACGCCGCCAGGGACTCAAATCCTGCAGTGCCAGACGTGTCCCCTTGCTTAAGCCAGTACATGTCCAGGCCCGTCTGAAGTTTGCTAGAGTGCATTTGGATGATCCAGAAGAGGATTGGGAGAATGTCATATGGTCAGATGAAACCAAAATAGAACTTTCTGGTAAAAACTCAACTCGTCGTGTTTGGAGGACAAAGAATGCTGAGTTGCATCCAAAGAACACCATACCTACTGTGAAGCATGGGGGTGGAAACATCATGCTTTGGGGCTGTTTTTCTGCAAAGGGACCAGGACGACTGATCCGTGTAAAGGAAAGAATGAATGGGGCCATGTATCGTGAGATTTTGAGTGAAAACCTCCTTCCATCAGCAAGGGCATTGAAGATGAAACGTGGCTGGGTCTTTCAGCATGACAATGATCCCAAACACACCGCCCGGGCAACGAAGGAGTGAGCTTCGTAAGAAGCATTTCAAGGTCCTGGAGTGGCCTAGCCAGTCTCCAGATCTCAACCCCATAGAAAATCTTTGGAGGGAGTTGAAAGTCCGTGTTGCCCAGCGACAGCCCCAAAACATCACTGCTCTAGAGGAGATCTGCATGGAGGTATGGGCCAAAATACCAGCAACAGTGTGTGAAAACCTTGTGAAGACTTACAGAAAACGTTTGACCTGTGTCATTGCCAACAAAGGGTATATAACAAAGTATTGAGAAACTTTTGTTATTGACCAAATACTTATTTTCCACCATAATTTGCAAATAAATTCATTAAAAATCCTACAATGTGATCTTCTGGATTTTTTTTCTCATTTTGTCTGTCATAGTTGACAAGTAATGAAAATGACAGGCCTCTCTCATCTTTTTAAGTGGGAGAACTTGCACAATTGGTGGCTGACTAAATACTTTTCTTGCCCACTGTAGTACATCCATACAGACATCCATACATCCATACAGAGGGAAAGAGATGTGAGAAATGAAAAGATAGGAGCAGAAACACTTTCATGTTTTCTAGGCTGAAAAGTCAGCTTTATAGATAACCATGAAATACCTAAGGGACCATTCGATAAATACTGGGGGAGGGGTACAAAATAGGGGAGGGAGGTATAACTTGTTATTTTCCTTTAGGGATGGGTTGTGTTTTTTTATTGGGCTCAGGGGAGGGCAGTGTGTTTTTTCCCTGGTTTACATTCATCGTTTTGCAGGTTTCCCAATTAAATGTTTTCCATCCTGGCCAACTTTTTTTTATGACGCCTCGAGTTGGACCCTCCAGTAATTTTCGAACGGTCCCTAACCAGGGGTCTAGAAGCACAACATAAAATCTATAGTCGTAATGGAGTCAAAAGAGGCAAGTCACACACTTCTACACACTCTCACAACTACAGTGCGCACACACACACACTCACACACAGACAGACACACACAGACACACACACTCTCTCTCTCTTACACAGACACACACACATACGCACGTGTGCACACACACACGCGCGCACACACACAGAACGATCAAATGTAGAGTCACAGTCATGTACCATCTATACACAGGGCATGTCCTTTAAGCCAGCACGGAGAGAACGTGTGGCAGAGGGAGAGAGAGCGAGAGCAGTATTTGAAGAAAAAGGTGCCCTGGCTGAAGAATGGGGATGCAGGTAGGATCATAGAGATGGGGACATTTTGTGGTTCAATGTCACCTAAAATTTAGGCCAAGGTCCTGAGTCCCTGGGTCAGTTTGGTTAGAGAGGAGACAGACAGATAGACAGACAGACAGACAGACAGACAGACAGACAGACAGACAGACAGAAAGCGAGAGAGTGGGAGGGAGGGGTCGAGAACAGAGAAAGAAAGAGAGGAAAGAGAGTGGGTAGAGAGAGAGAGCGAGAGAGAGATAGGGGGGTGGGAGAGAGAGCAAGACAGAGAGAGAGGGGGTGAGAGAGAGAGAGAGAGAGAGAGAGAGAGAGAGAGAGAGAGAGAGAGAGAGAGAGAGAGAGAGAGAGGGAGAGGGAGAGGGGGTAGGGGGTGGGTGGGAGAGAGAGCAAGACAGAGAGAGAGGGGATGAGAGAGAGAGAGGGAGAGAGAGAGAGAGAGGGAGAGGGAGAGAGAGAGAGAGGGAGAGAGAGAGAGGGGGTGAGAGAGAGAGTGAGAGAGAGAGAGAGAGAGGGGGTGGGAGAGAGAGCAAGACAGAGAGAGAGGGGGTGAGAGAGAGAGAGCGAGAGAGGGAGAGAGAGAGGGGGTGAGAGAGAGAGAGAGAGAGAGAGAGAGGGGTGGGTGGGTGGGTGGGAGAGAGAGAGAGCAAGACAGAGAGAGAGGGGGTGAGAGAGTGTAATGTTTATTGTTCATATTTATTGTTTATTTCACTTTTGTTTACTATCTACTTCACTTGCTTTGGCAATGTTAACATACGTTTCCCATGCCAATAAAGCCCTTAAATTGAAATTGAAATTGAGAGAGAGAGAGAGAGAGAGAGAGGAGTGGGTGGGTGGGAGAGAGAGCAAGACAGAGAGAGATGGGGTGAGAGAGAGAGAGAGAGAGGGGGGAGAGAAAGAGAGTGAGCGGGTGAGAGAGAGATGGGGAGAGAGAGACAGAGAGAGACGGGTTGAGAGAGAGATTGGGGAGAGAGAGAGAGAGAGAGAGTGACAGAGAAAGAATCAGGGGTTGAGAGAGAAAGAAAGAGAGATTGAGAGAGAGTGGTCCTGGGGCTCTGTTCACAAACACAAACAGACCCCACAGAGCACAAGGAGAGCAACACAATTAGACCCAACCAAATCATGAGCAAACAAAAAGATAATTACTTGACACATTGAAAATAATTAACAAAACAAATGAGCAAACTAGAATGCAAATTGGTCCTAAACAGAGAGTACACAGTGGCAGAATACCTGACCATTGTGACTGACCCAAAATTAAGAAAAGCTTTGACTATGTACAGACTCAGTGAGCATAGCCTTGCTATTGAGAGAGGCCACCATAGGCAGACCTGGCTCTCAAAAGAAGACAGGCTATGTGCACACTGCCCACAAAATGAGGTGGAAACTGAGCTGCACTTCCTAACCTCCTGCCAAATGTATGACCATATTAGAGACACATATTTCCCTCAGATTACACAGACCCACAAAGAATCGAAAACAAATTCAATTTTGATAAACTCCCATATCTTTTGTGCCATCACAGCAGCAAGATTTGTGACCTGTTGTCACAAGAAAAGGGCAACCAGTGAAGAACAAACAACACATATTAATGTTTATTTATTTTCCCTTTTGTAATTTAACTATTTGCACATCGTTACAACACTGTATATAGCCATAATATGACACTTGAAATGTCTCTATTCCTTGGGCACTTTTGTGAGTGTAATGTTTACTGTTAATTTTATACTGTTTATTTAACTTTTGTTAATTATCTATTTCACGTGCTTTGGCAGTGTAAACATATGTTTCCCATGCCAATAAAGCACTTTGAATTGAATGTGTTACAGTGTTATAGACCCTGTCACCTTACACAATGTTCTCTGGTGGAGATTCAATACATATTTCCTCCCACTTCTCACAGCCACATGGGAATGTGGAACTAGAACATGACTGGAGGACAGTGTGTGTGTGTGTATGTGTTTGTGTTTGTGTGTGTGTGTGTGTGTGCATGTTTATGACTGGAATATGACTTGAGGACACCCCTCCCTCCCTCCTTCCCTCCCTCAGCCAGCCAGCCAGCCAGCCAGCTAGTCAGGTATAACATCCCCTGGTATACATTTACATTACATTTACGTCATTTAGCAGACGCTCTTATCCAGAGCGACTTAAGGTGCATTCACCTTATAGCCAGTGGGATAACCACTTTACAATATGTTTTTTATTTTTTATTTTTTTATTTCTTTGGGGTGGGGTAAGGGGGGGTAGAAGGATTACTTTATCCTA
Source organism: Coregonus clupeaformis (assembly GCF_020615455.1). NCBI lineage: Eukaryota > Metazoa > Chordata > Actinopteri > Salmoniformes > Salmonidae > Coregonus > Coregonus clupeaformis. The sequence goes on along the minus strand of NW_025533494.1, from coordinate 420,451 downwards.
TCCCAGGTATTCCTTAAAGAGGTGGGGTTTCAAGTGTCTCTGGAAGGTGGTGAGTGACTCCGCTGTCCTGGCGTCATGAGGGAGCTTGTTCCACCATTGGGGTGCCAGAGAAGCGAACAGTTTTGACTGGGCTGAGCGGGAACTGTGCTTCCGCAGAGGTAGAGGGGCCAGCAGGCCAGAGGTGGATGAACGCAATGCCCTCGTTTGGGTGTAGGGACTGATCAGAGCCTGAAGGTACGGAGGTGCCATTCCCCTTACAGCTCCGTAGGCAAGCACCATGGTCTTGTAGCAGATGCAAGCTTCAACTGGAAGCCAGTGGAGTGTGCGGAGGAGCGGGGTGATGTGAGAGAACTTGGGAAGGTTGAACACCAGACGGGCTGCGGCATTCTGGATGAGTTGTAGGGGTTTAATGGCACAGGCAGGGAGCCCAGCCAACAGCGAGTTGCAGTAATCCAGACGGGAGATGACAAGTGCCTGGATTAGGACCTGCGCCGCTTCCTGTGTAAGGCAGGGTCATACTCTCCGAATGTTGTAAAGCATGAACCTACAGGATCGGGTCACCGCCTTGATGTTAGCGGAGAACGACAGGGTGTTGTCCAGGGTCACGCCAAGGCTCTTCGCACTCTGGGAGGAGGACACAACGGAGTTGTCAACCGTGATGGCGAGATCATGGAACGGGCAGTCCTTCCCCGGGAGGAAGAGCAGCTCCGTCTTGCCGAGGTTCAGTTTGAGGTGGTGATCCGTCATCCACACTGATATGTCTGCCAGACATGCAGAGATGCGATTTGCCACCTGGTTATCAGAAGGGGGAAAGGAGAAGATTAGTTGTGTGTCGTCTGCGTAGCAATGACAGGAGAGGCCATGTGAGGATATGACAGAGCCAAGTGACTTGGTGTATAGCGAGAATAGGAGAGGGCCTAGAACTGAGCCCTGGGGGACACCAGTGGTGAGAGCACATGGTGCGGAGACAGATTCTCGCCACGCCACTTGGTAGGAGCGACCGGTCAGGTAGGACGCAATCCAAGAGTGAGCTGCGCCGGAGATGCCCAACTTGGAGAGGGTGGAGAGGAGGATCTGATGGTTCACAGTATCAAAGGCAGCAGACAAGTCTAGAAGGACAAGAGCAGAGGAGAGAGAGTTAGCTTTAGCAGTGCGGAGAGCCTCCGTGACACAGAGAAGAGCAGTCTCAGTTGAATGACCAGTCTTGAAACCTGACTGGTTTGGATCAAGAAGGTCATTCTGAGAGAGATAGCAAGAGAGTTGGCTAAAGACGGCACGCTCAAGAGTTTTGGAGAGAAAAGAAAGAAGGGATACTGGTCTGTAGTTGTTGACATCAGAGGGATCGAGTGTTGGTTTTTTGAGAAGGGGTGCAACTCTCGCTCTCTTGAAGACGGAAGGGACATAGCCAGCTGTCAAGGATGAGTTGATGAGCGAGGTGAGGTAAGGGAGAAGGTCACCGGAGATGGTCTGGAGAAGAGAGGAGGGGATAGCGTCAAGCGGGCAGGTTGTTGGGCGGCCGGCCGGCACAAGTCGCAAGATTTCATCTGGAGAGAGAGGGGAGAAAGAAGTCAAAGCATAGGGTAGGGCAGTGTGAGCAGGACCAGCAGTGTCATTTGACTTAACAAACGAGGATCGGATGTCGTCAACCTTCTTTTCTAAATGGTTGACGAAGTCATCCACAGAGAGGGAGGAGGGGGGAGGGCGAGGAGGATTCAGCAGGGAGGAGAAGGTGGCAAAGAGCTTCCTAGGGTTAGAGGCAGATGCTTGGAATTTAGAGTGGTAGAAAGTGGATTTCGCAGCAGAAACAGATGAAGAAAATGTAGAGAGGAGGGAGTGAAAAGATGCCAGGTCCGCAGGGAGTCTAGTTTTCCTCCATTTCCGCTCGGCTGCCCGGAGCCCTGTTCTGTGAGCTCGCAATGAGTCGTCAAGCCACGGAGCAGGAGGGGAGGACTGAGCCGGCCGGGAGGATAGGGGACATAGAGCATCAAAGGATGCAGAAAGGGAGGAGAGGAGGGTTGAGGAGGCAGAATCAGGAGATTGGAGGGAGAAGGATTGAGCAGAGGGAAGAGATGATAGGATGGAAGAGGAGAGAGTAGCGGGAGAGAGAGAGCGAAGGTTGCGACGGTGCATTACCATCTGAGTAGGGGCAGAGTGAGTAGTGTTGGAGGAGAGCGAGAGAGAAAAGGATACAAAGTAGTGGTCGGAGACTTGGAGGGGAGTTGCAGTGAGATTAGTAGAAGAACAGCATCTAGTAAAGATGAGGTCAAGCGTATTGCCTGCCTTGTGAGTAGGGGGGCGGGCGGTGAGAGGGTGAGGGTCAAAACAGGAGGAGTGGAATGAAGGAGGCAGAGAGAAATGAGTCAAAGGTAGACGTAGGGAGGTTGAAGTCACCCAGAACTGTGAGGGGTGAGCCATCCTCAGGAAAGGAACTTATCAAGGCATCAAGCTCATTGATGAACTCTCCAAGGGAACCTGGAGGGCGATAAATGACAAGGATGTTAAGCTTGAATGGGCTAGTCACTGTGACAGCATGGAATTCAAATGAGGAGATAGACAGATGGGTCAGGGGAAAAAGAGAGAATGTCCACTTGGGAGAGATGAGGATTCCTGTGCCACCACCCCGCTGACCAGATGCTCTCGGTGTATGCGAGAACACATGGTCAGACGAGGAGAGAGCAGTAGGAGTAGCAGTGTTTTCAGTGGTAATCCATGTTTCCGTCAGCGCCAAGAAGTCGAGGGACTGGAGGGTAGCATAGGCTGAGATGAACTCTGCCTTGTTGGCCGCAGAACGGCAGTTCCAGAGGCTGCCGGAGACCTGGAACTCCACGTGGGTTTGCGTGCAGGGACCACCAGGTTAGAGAGGCAGCAGCCACGTGATGTGAGGCATTTGTATAGCCTGTGTGGAGAGGAGAGAACAGGGATAGACAGAGGCATAGTTGACAGGCTACAGA
>NW_025533494.1:300000-412500 GCF_020615455.1 Coregonus clupeaformis | reverse complement strand
TGGCGTAGCCAGTCTCCAGACCTGAACCCAATAGAAAATCTTTGGAGGGAGCTGAAAGTCCGTATTGCCCAGCGACAGCCCCGAAACCTGAAGGATCTGGAGAAGGTCTGTATGGAGGAGTGGGCCAAAATCCCTGCTGCAGTGTGTGCAAACCTGGTCAAGACCTACAGGAAACGTATGATCTCTGTAATTGCAAACAAAGGTTTCTGTACCAAATATTAAGTTCTGCTTTTCTGATGTATCAAATACTTATGTCATGCAATAAAATACAAATTCATTACTTAAAAATCATACAATGTGATTTTCTGGATTTTTGTTTTAGATTCTGTCTCTCACAGTTGAAGTGTACCTATGATCAAAATTACAGACCTCTACATGCTTTGTAAGTAGGAAAACCTGCAAAATCGGCAGTGTATCAAATACTTGTTCTCCCCACTGTATCTACCTCAGTTACCTCGTACCTCGACTCAGTACCTCGCACATTGACTCAGTACTGGTACCCCATGTATTTATTATTGCTTATTTATTACTTTTCTATTTTTTCTATTTTCTTTCTTTATGCGTTGTTGGGAAGGGCCCATGAGTAAGAATTTCACTGTTAGTCTACTGTTGTTTATGAAGCATGTGACAAATACATTTTGATTTGATCGTTGTATTCACCATTCTCTCAGGCGGTGTGATGAGTGTCATTAGAAGGAGTCAGGCGCAGGAGGGTAAATCACCGAATGCAGAGTTTATTCCGTCGTACACAGTTGCGCTGGATAGCAACAACAAAATACAGGCACAGGGGAAACAATCTACCCCGGCAATACAAGGTACGGGTTGCTCCAACTGTCACGAACGCTGAGTGTGGATGTGGTGTAGGGAATCAAGCGCAGGCACACAAGAGTTCGTCAACAGTCATTTAGTGGTGCAAAACAACTCCAAACAGGAGAAAATAGCCAACCCAACCGGGAGGCAAGAACGACAAAAACGCACACAACACAGTGCGTAAAACAAGGAAAAGCGCACGCAGTGCGGACTCTCAAAAATACACAGAAAGAGAGCAAAATCCCATGAACACGAACAACTGACAAAAACAATCACACATAACACCTGACCCAAATGACGAAACTAAATAGGGAACACAATCAAACACTAACAAGGGACAGGTGTTACAAACAGACAAAACCAAACAAACATGAAACATCGAACGGTGGCAGCTAGTACTCCGGAGACGACGACCGCCGAAGCCTGCCCGAACAAGGAGGAGGAGCAGCCTCGGCCGAAACCGTGACACCAACAAAATACAGGCACAGGGGAACAATCTACCCCGGCAATACAAGGTACGGGTTGCTCCAACAAAATACAGGCACAGGGGAACAATCTACCCCGGCAATACAAGGTACGAGTAGCTCCAACAAAATACAGGCACAGGGGAACAATCTACCCCGGCAATACATGGTAGGGTAGCTCCAACAAAATACAGGCACAGGGGAACAATCTACCCCGGCAATACATGGTAGGGTAGCTCCAACAAAATACAGGCACAGGGGAACAATCTACCCCGGCAATACATGGTAGGGTAGCTCCAACAAAATAAAGGCACAGGGGAACAATCTACCCCAGCAATACATGGTAGGGTAGCTCCACCGAGCTACACTCAATTCACATAAAACAATCACCCACAAGGACAAGGGGGCAGAGGGAACACTTATACACGGACTAATGAGGGGATAAGAACCAGATGTGTGTAATTGACGTCCTTCACCAAGGTAGGCCACCAGTACTTAACGGTCAGGCAGCACACTGCACGACCGATACCTGGGTGACCAGAGGAGGGTGACGTGTGTGCCAAATAGATCAGACGATCACGGATAAGAGCAGCCACGTACCGCAGCCCAGCTGGACACTGAGGTGGAGATGGATCTGTGCGTAATGCCTGCTCTATATTCACGTCCATTGCCCATACTACCGGCGCTACAATGCAGGAGGCCGGGAGTATAGGGGTGTTGTCTCTGGGCCTCTCCTCTGTGTCATACAGTGCGTCTGCCTTCACGTTCTTCGTACCCGGGATGTATGACAGTGTAAAATCAAACCGTGTGAAGAATAGGGCCCACCTGGCCTGGCGAGGATTCAGCCTCCTCGCTGCCCAGATGTACTCCAGGTTACGGTGGTCCGTCCAGACGAGGAAAGGGTGTTTCGCCCCTTCGAGCCAATGCCTCCACACGGTCAAAGCTCGGACAACAGCCAACAGCTCCCGATCACCAACGTCGTAGTTCTGCTCTGCTGGGTTGAGCTTCTTAGAGAAGAAGGCACAGGGGCGGAGCTTGGGTGGCGTGCCCGAGCGTTGAGATAGGACAGCGCCTATCCCTACCTCGGACGCATCCTCCTCCACTACGAACGGTAGTGATGGATCGGGGTGGGCCAGTACTGGGGCTAAGGTGAACAGACCCCGCAGTTTACTGAAGGCCAGGTCAGCCTCAGCAGACCAGCGGAGCCGGGACGGCCCACCCTTCAACAGGGATGTAATGGGAGCTGCGACCTTGCCAAAGCCCCGGATAAACCTCAGATAGTAGTTGGTGAAGCGAAGGAAGCGCTGCACGTCCTTAACCGTGGTTTGAGTCGGCCAATTACACACGGCTGAAATGCGATCTCCCTCCATCTCCACACCTGAGGTGGTAATGCGGTGTCCGAGGAAGGAGACGGACTGCTGGAAAAACATACACTTCTCTGCCTTGGCATAAAGGTAATTCTCCAACAGTCGGGCCAGCACTTTGCGAACCAGGGACAATCACCCACAAGGACAAGGGGGCAGAGGGAACACTTATACACTGACTAATGAGGGGATAAGAACCAGGTATGTGTAATGACAAGACAAGACAAATGGAATGATGATATATGGAGCGGCAGTGGCTAGTAAGCCGGTGACGACGAACGCCGAAGCCTGCCTGAACAAGGAGGGGAGGCAGCTTAGGAGAAAGTCGTGACAGGCGGGCTCCACCAGACTAATACAGTATTTTCAGGCATGATCCCTGAAGTCCCTCGCATGAACTATTTGGATTAACATGTTACATACACTTTAAAGGGGCTACCATGAATTTGACAGGCAGCTTGGTGGCAAGTAAAATTCTGTATTTCATATTGCAGTACACCTACAGTAATATAAATACGGTATCAAAGCAAGTACTGTGTAATGACACACAGTACAATATCGTAAAATGTACTGTATTATACTGTAAAAAAAGTTAATGCTACCGTAATCGGAGCAAATTAATAGATTAATTAATGAAATTTGTTGAGGGGAGGGGTTTGTATTTCACAGTATTTTACTGTAATTACAAGGGATTGGAGCAAGCAGGTTGGCTGCTAGGTAAAGTGTTTACACATTACAGTATATTAATTAATATATGGTGTTTTATATCACTTGCACTTCTAGAGGCCTTAAGAAAGGCTTCCAAACTGGCAGAGACTACAGGGCAAAACAGACCAAAAGGACATGGCAAAATGCTCTACCATTTAAGATTTAAGACTTGCTGCCACTCCAATCTGTCCCTTATACATTTTAAATCAATGGGGCACATAACCACATACAGATGTGAGCCCGTTTGCTACAGTAGGAAAATAATCTTGCAGCAACAGGAAATGTAAATGATTATGTGGATGATAATTAATGCAATTTTTTTTGTAGGGGTTGATTTTGTTAGAGCAAATCAAGTGTGACATTTTAAAGTTGAAATGTCAAACTTTAGAAGCCCTTTTAAACCTTAAATACATTACAAGTTTGCATTTCCTGCTGTGTAGGAAAATTCTCATCAACAAAAGAGTGATCAAATTAAGATCCTTCATCTGTAGGAGTTAAATTGATTCATCATTCTCACTCAAGGGTGTATCAAATATAGCCTCTTACAAGGTGTCGTATCGGATGAGTGGTGGCCAGTTATTGCTGTCAACAAAGAGTCCGTTTATGCTGCATCGTGTTAGAGGCTTTTATTAAAATCACGAGGTTACAGCATAAGTTACAGGTGACATGACACCCGGAGAGTGACGCCTCAGAATGGCTGCTCGTTCTGCCTTTCTTCTTCGTTTTCCCCCCTATTTATAAACAATGATGCTCCCTCTTCTGGCCAAACCCCAGTCTCCCCTGTCTACAACACACTTCCGGTCTGTGGTATGTGACGTTACACTAAACCATATACTAACATAAACAACATTCCATTTCTTCATGAAAAACATTTAACAAAGACATAATCTTCATATACGATAAAGGCAAACCTCAAAATATGTTTATAAACAAGAAAAAACAATACCTTGCACCCACTAGTGGTCAAAGGGTTTATGGCACTCCAAAAATACAGTACGGTACTGTTTTCGGTGGGGTGGAATTGCAGTATAATTCGAAATACAGCAATTCTTTCCCCGCCCACAACCTTTTCCCACAACGCACCATAATTTACAGTATGCTGCAGTAAAACGTTTCAGAGTATATTGCTGTTGATAATACAAAAAAAATACTGTATAATTTACAGTTTTCCGTTACAATGTAGCATAGACATCTTTGGGTAGAAATTGTCCTCAAGCACAGATCCAGGATCAGTTGTCCGTCCCCAATGTCAACCTACAACCTGCAACCCCAATGCAATCTGTAATGGCTATATCCATTTTTGGACTTTAAATTTAATGATATATACCCACTGATTCTTGAAGAATATAACTTATAAATGTCTCATGAGCTGCAACTCAATATTAGGAAGGTGTTCCTAACATTTGTTATTTCTGCAAGCAAACCTCGGTGGCCCCCTACTGGTAGAACTGAATGCTCACAGCCAACTCTAAACACTTCAACTTGTCTTGAGCACAAACGGGCTCTAAACATGAAATTCAAACTGGTTGGTCCACCACTGTGGAGGTTTACTAGTGGTGACCACTAGATGGCGATGGAGCTTTCAGACCTACGAATGACATAATTATGTCAGCATCATCTAGTAGCAAAATCACTGTAGTGACCATTTACTCATGTATCTCTAGAGTCTAGTCTATCGTATCTGGAAAACTACAGTGCTGTTATAAGATTATTGTGTGTGTTAATGTGCGTATTCCATTATAATTTATAGAGTTGAATGTGTGTGTGTGTGTGTTTGTGTGTGTGTGTGTGTTTGTTGAATGAGATCACAATAAGGACAGACTACTACTCCTTGTTCTCTCTCTTTTCACTTTATAATCCGGTGAGCAGAGAACCCTGTTGAAGGAGAAAGAAAGGAGAGATGGATGAGAGAGGAAGAGAATGAGAGACAGAGTGTGTATGTGTGTGTATGTGTGTGTGTGTGTGGGGGGGTGAGAAACAGCTCCATTGAGTCTAAACCAACAGCTCAGAGAGAGGGGTCAAAGAAAAAGAAGTAGAGTCGGAAGGAAGTGGAGAGAGAGACAGAGAGCGAGAGAGAGAGAGAGAGAGAGAGAGAGAGAGAGAGAGAGAGAGAGAGAGAGAGAGAGAGAGAGAGAGAGAGAGAGAGAGAGAGAGAGACAGCGAGAGAGAGAGAGAGAGAGAGAGAGAGAGAGAGAGAGAGAGAGAGAGAGAGAGAGAGCGAGAGACAGCAAGAGAGAGAGAGAGAGAGAGAGAGACAGAGAGAGAGAGAGAGAGAGAGAGAGAGAGAGAGAGAGAGAGAGAGAGAGAGAGAGAGACAGCGAGAGAGAGAGAGAGAGAGAGAGAGAGAAAAAAAAGGGGGAGAGAGAGAGAAGGGGGATCCATGTGACAGAAGAATAAGCCAAATGCAGCACCAGAGAAAAGGATAAACAAAGAGAGAAAAGGAGGGAAACAATCCTTCCATTCTCCTGATGCACCTGCACCACGGCACACGACAAGAAGTGGTCTAAGCTGCCCACTCACTTCTTCACCCTCCTCTCCTCCCTCTGGCTCTCTGTCCAACAAGATCTCACAGTTTTACCAATTTGACATCAGATTTTCTGATGTTTATCCACGTTTGTCCAAATGTCAAATTTCGAAGTAGCTCCAAACATCACATTTTGAAGTATTTCTGACACCATGGGTTGACTCCTCCTGCTCAGCATCATTCAATTTATCCAAAAATCAAATTTCGACGTTAAAGGTTTAAGGTCCAGTGCAGTCAAAAACATGCTTTTCCTGTGTTTAATATATATATCCACCCTATGAGGTTGGAGTAATACTGTAAAATTGTGAACATTTTGATAATGCCCTTTTAGTGTAAGAGGTGTTTGAAAAGCCCGCCTGAACGTTTTGCCTGTTTCGCTGGGATGGAGTTTTAGCCTGCCTGGTGACATCACCAGGCGGTACATTTGTTATTATAAACTGGGTGGTTCAAGCCCTGAATGCTGCTTGGCTGACAGCCGTGGTATATCAGACCGTATACCACGGGTATGACAAAACATTTATTTTTACTTTTCTAATTACATTGGTAAACAGCTTATAATAGCAATAAGGCACCTCAGGGGATTGTGATTTATGACCAATGTACCACAATTAAGGGCTGTGTCCAGGCACTCTGCGTTGTGTCGTGCTTAAGAGCAACCCTTAGCCGTGGTATACTGGCCATATTCCACACCACCTCTGGCCTTATTGCTTAAATAGACCACTAAGTAAGAGAGTTCCAAACCTCTCTGCCAATAACAGCTAATTTTCTGTTTTCCCCTCCCCACTCAGACCACTCCAAATAGTCCAGCTAAATTCTTGCTTGAGAAATTGCTCTTTGCTAAGAATCTATTTTTGTTTATTTTTGACCATTTTAATTTAAAATACGTAAGATACGTAATTGTTACCCAGAAATTATTTGATATTGAGATAAAAACGGCTGCATTGGACATTGAAAGTTTTGGATAGGTTTAAAATATTTAGTTTAGACATTAATTCTGAATGGTTAAGTTAAAGGTTAAGGTTTGGGATAGGGTTAAACAAAACCAGTTAAAATGAGTGCCTACCACTGGGGTTGAACACATGACCTTCTTGATGGTATTAGCGCTCACTGTTGACCCTAGTGGCCGATTTTGAAGATATACCCGACGTCCTCAGGACATGGACAGACATCCAATTCCGAAGTCAATCTTGAGCATTCTGTCTGCTCTCTCTCCCTCTCTCTGTCCCTCTATCCTCTTCCCTCTCTCCCTCATTTTCCCCTGCTCTCTCTTCCTCCCTCTCTCCCACTCTCTGTCCCTCTATCCTCTTCCCTCTCTTCCTCCCTCTCCCCGCTCTCTCTCTTTCACCCCTCGCTTCATCCTCTTCCCTCTCTCCCTGTTCTCTCCTGTTCTCTACGTCAATTGCTGACCCCTCTAACATAGTTTTCCTAAAGCAGAGAAACATGCGCTAAGCATTCTAAAAATCTCTCACTGTGGAGAGGGGGAACATTATTTTATATGGAATTAAATTACATCAAGTGATACATATACTGTTATTAACTGTCATTAACCACAAATAATCATGTTTATGCTCTTCACCTGAGAAATTGCCAAAGTAGAAAACATAAAGCTACAGAGTCGCAAGTTTGAGAATACAACTAATGCTGAACTGTATCCTTCACCTGTTGCATAATATCTGCAACAGCAACACATTATTCAGTATATATACAGTGGGGAGAACAAGTATTTGATACACTGCCGATTTTGCAGGTTTTCCTACTTACAAAGCATGTAGAGGTCTGTAATTTTTATCATAGGTACACTTCAACTGTGAGAGACGGAATCTAAAACAAAAATCCAGAAAATCACATTGTATGATTTTTAAGTAATTAATTTGCATTTTATTGCATGACATAAGTATTTGATCACCTACCAACCAGTAAGAATTCCGGCTCTCACAGACCTGTTAGTTTTTCTTTAAGAAGCCCTCCTGTTCTCCACTCATTACCTGTATTAACTGCACCTGTTTGAACTCGTTACCTGTATAAAAGACACCTGTCCACACACTCAATCAAACAGACTCCAACCTCTCCACAATGGCCAAGACCAGAGAGCTGTGTAAGGACATCAGGGATAAAATTGTAGACCTGCACAAGGCTGGGATGGGCTACAGGACAATAGGCAAGCAGCTTGGTGAGAAGGCAGCAACTGTTGGTGCAATTATTAGAAAATGGAAGAAGTTCAAGATGATGATCAATCATCCTCGGTCTGGGGCTCCATGCAAGATCTCACCTCGTGGGGCATCAATGATCATGAGGAAGGTGAGGGATCAGCCCAGAACTACACGGCAGGACCTGGTCAATGACCTGAAGAGAGCTGGGACCACAGTCTCAAAGAAAACCATAAGTAACATACTACGCCGTCATGGATTAAAATCCTGCAGCGCACGCAAGGTCCCCCTGCTCAAGCCAGCGCATGTCCAGGCCCGTCTGAAGTTTGCCAATGACCATCTGGATGATCCAGAGGAGGAATGGGAGAAGGTCATGTGGTCTGATGAGACAAAAATATAGCTTTTTGGTCTAAACTACACTCGCCGTGTTTGGAGGAAGAAGAAGGATGAGTACAACCCCAAGAACACCATCCCAACCGTGAAGCATGGAGGTGGAAACATCATTCTTTGGGGATGCTTTTCTGCAAAGGGGACAGGACGACTGCACCGTATTGAGGGGAGGATGGATGGGGCCATGTATCGCGAGATCTTGGCCAACAACCTCCTTCCCTCAGTAAGAGCATTGAAGATGGGTCGTGGCTGGGTCTTCCAGCATGACAACGACCCGAAACACACAGCCAGGGCAACTAAGGAGTGGCTCCGTAAGAAGCATCTCAGGGTCCTGGAGTGGCCTAGCCAGTCTCCAGACCTGAACCCAATAGAACATCTTTGGAGGGAGCTGAAAGTCCGTATTGCCCAGCGACAGCCCCGAAACCTGAAGGATCTGGAGAAGGTCTGTATGGAGGAGTGGGCCAAAATCCCTGCTGCAGTGTGTGCAAACCTGGTCAAGACCTACAGGAAACGTATGATCTCTATAATTGCAAAGAAAGGTTTCTGTACCAAATATTAAGTTCTGCTTTTCTGATGTATCAAATACTTATGTCATGCAATAAAATGCAAATGAATTACTTAAAAATCATACAATGTGATTTTCTGGATTTTTGTTTTAGATTCTGTCTCTCACAGTTGAAGTGTACCTATGATAAAAATGACAGACCTCTACATGCTTTGTAAGTAGGAAAACCTGCAAAATCGGCAGTGTATCAAATACTTGTTCTCCCCACTGTAGTATAAGTTCTGGGTGTCAGGTCAGGTGCCTTCAGAAAGTATTCACACCCCTTGACTTTTTCCACATTTTGTTGTGTTACAAAGTGGCATTAAAATTGATTTAATAGTCATTTTTTTTCAACAATCAACACAAAATACTCTGTAATGTCAAAGTGAAACTTATATTTGTAAAAAATAAAAAAATATAAAAAAATATGAATTCATCTTCCATTGTCTGGTGGAAAGCAGACTGAACCCGGTTTTCCTCTAGGATTTTGCCTGTGCTTAGCTCCATTCTGTTAATTCTTTATACTGAAAAACTCCCCATGCAGTCTTTAATGATTACAAGCATTCCCATAACATGCTACAGCCAACACTATGCTTGAAAATATGCAGAGTGGTACTCAATAATGTATTGCATTGGATTTGCCCCAAACATAACACTTTGTATTCAGGAAGTCATGTTAATTGCTTTGCCACATTTTTTGCAGTATTACTTTAGTGCCTTGTTGTTGTAAGCAGGATGCAACTGAGTTAGGAAGGACACTTTTATCTTTGTAGTGACTGGGTTTATTGATACACCATCCAAAGTGTAATGAATAACTTCACTATGATCAAAGGGATATTCAGTGACTGTTTTTTTGTTTTACACATCTACCAATAGGGGCCCTTCTTTGCGAGGCATTGGAAAACCTCCCTGGTCTTTGTGTTTGAAATGTGTGGGGTACAGAGAAGAGGTAGCCATTCAAAAATCATGTTAAACACTAGTATTGCTACTTATTATTGCAACTATCCATGCAACTTATTATGTGACTTGTTAAGCACATTTTTACTCCTGAACTTATTTAGGCTAGCCATAACAAAGGGCTTGAATACTTATTGACTTAAGACATTTCAGCTTTTTGTTTTTTATTCATTTGTAAACATTCCGGAAAACATAATTGCACATAATTCCACTTTGACATTAAAATCTCAATTTAATCTATTTTAAATTCAGGCTGTAACACAACAAAATATGGAAAAGTCAACGGGTATGAATACTTTCTGAAGGCGCTGTATATTTTTAATGATGTAATCCAGCGAATACGTTTTTCTCTTATACACCATCCCCACCCAGGATGTAACCTTGTACAAGGACTCTGCTCTGGACACACACACACACACACACACACATACAGACACACACACCCTTTAGGTGCCCGTGCCCGGATGAGGGAACCCCTCTCTCAGCGGGACCGGAAAACTACAGGATGGAACAGCACGCGCTGGCGGGTAGGCGGGTCCATGAGATTGATGCGCGTGTGAAAAAGGTCCAGCAAATATCGTGCAGCTCAGGTTTATTCATGCATCTGCCTCCCGCCATGACCGCTCAGCTGGGGCACCCTGTAAATCCAGCTCCCGACAAAACAAACTTCACATGGTGTCTTTCATCAAGTTGTCCTTTTATTTTTCCAAGAAACATGATTATAGGCATCACTATTAACTGTAACAAGACATGTAGGTTATTAGCTTTTTCATTGTTCCGGGTATACCTAACTGTCCAGTGCTCTTCTTCTTTTTCTTAAATTATTATTCAGGACAGTTCCTCTGATGTCCGTCGCGGCGGGAGCACGTGTATAGCGTTTCTCTCCTTGCAGGCGGACATGGCATGTCCTCACAGAGCGAAGCCGACATTATTCAGTCAAACCATTGGCCAACTTTGCCGACGCAAAATTGCGAGGAGCCAAGTCCACAATAAAGTGTCTGTTGTTCATTCTGATTTGTAAATAGGCTACCTCCACGCGTTCTAACAGTGAAATAACTTCCAGGCGTGTATCTTAACCATCAGAAATTTACATGAGAAAGTTGACAAAGGCTGAACAGTCGAGGAACCCTTAACAAGGGACCCATTTACAGTGCACAGGGTGAGAGAGAGAGAGAGAGAGAGAGAGAGAGAGAGAGAGAGAGAGAGAGAGAGAGAGAGAGAGAGAGAGAGGGTGGGTGGGAGGAGAAGCTGGGAGGAGAGTTGAATTAATGAATTAAAATGTCCTGAGTCCAGTTGAGTGACTGAATAGGCTACTTTTTCATTTATAAGGAGAGACAAGAGAAAACTTGAGAGAAGAGGACAATCCAACTTCTACATGAACTCGAGAACCATCACACCTCGAGATGCAACGGGGGACATTGCAACTATTTTATTACATAATAACTCTGTAACATTCAACCGGAACCGGTACCGACTGACACTTCAGTCTCAGAGCAACCATTGATTTGTCTTTGGTAAATTCGGGATTAGATAAATAGGCTACAGAAACTTGTTGATTTGAACGTTTTTGTAATAATTGTTTTATTGTTAGGCATATTAGAATTAGAATGGCAATATCTAGAACTACAATCAGGATCGAAATCTGTAGACAATGAAAGTTGCAGGTCTCGTGATAATGCGTGCGAGAGAACGGTCAACAAGTGCGCATTGCTCCAATCCATGAGGTCGCACTGATCAACTAAAAAGGCAACAAATAGGCTAATTGATCATAATATACATTTTTTAAATGGTTTTTGGGGGATAAAAACACTTTTTAAAGTCTCAAAATTGCATTCAACAATTGCAACAAAAGGTAAGTGATGACACGCACATTCTAATCACTGGGCCTAAATTCAGTTTGCTTTCATTAGCTTACTAGATCTTCAACAATTATTTGCTTATTGTTATCTTACAGAATACATAGAAGTTTGTTAGCAGCAAAGCTATTTGGTGATTTTTCACCTGAGAGACAGCAGGGAGTTATATCAATAGGGTCTAATATAAAAAGGCCAGCACTTGATGAAAAGTTAGACCTATTAAGTTAGGAAATGGAGTTATGTACGTTTCAACCACTTCATGAAGAATAACCATAATACGAAAATGAATTGGAATGCTATTTGGCTTAGTATGCAAAGAGGAGACGGGCAGAGAGCACAGCTGCACCCACACACAGAGAACAGCATGAATGTAGCCTATCAATGCTACTAAGCGGGTTAGTGTTTTTACAGTCCTGGTTGGGCCCACTCCGCTTATAAGCGGAGCTGGAGTTTGTGGACACCTGTAAGTGACTAAAATGACTGTTTAGATTAGAGATGCTGGAATCATGTTTCTTCCTTTTTTCAATCACACCTTGTAAAATAATAGGTAGACATCATCTCAAGGGAAGTTTTCTTGTGACCATTATTAAGTTTAAAACATACTCTGCATTTTCAATCAATAAAAATGTAAGTATTTAGTAACAGTACTTGATTCGAATTTTATAATTTTTGATTTAATTGTCACTTTGATTATTCATACTCCTCCGGTATAACTTTAAATGCAGTACAAATGATGAAGGCTTTATAAGCACTACATAAATGCTTCACAAATCATCTATAAACACATGTCATACTCTATAAATGATGTATAAAGGGTGACATAACCATTCCCACTGAAGGGTGAATTGCCAAATGTGACATAAGGCACTATGCATGTTTATAGACCATTTATAGAGTATGACATCAACTTATAGATGATTTGTGAAGCATTTATGTAGTGTTTATGAAGCCTTTATGTACACTGTAAAAAAAGAGTTGTTTTTTGTTAACTTACTGGCAGCCAGTTACCTGTAACTTACTGTAAAAAGAAGTACAGTATGTTACCGTAAATGTACTTTTTACAGTCTCTTTGGAAATTACGGTAACATACTGTACCTTTTTTTATAGTAACTTACAGGTAACTGGCTGCAAGTAAGTTACTGTAAAAACATACAGTGGGGGAAAAAAGTATTTAGTCAGCCACCAATTGTGCATGTTCTCCCACTTAAAAAGATGAGAGAGGCCTGTAATTTTCATCATAGGTACACGTCAACTATGACAGACAAAATGAGGAAAAAAAATCCAGAAAATCACATTGTAGGATTTTTTATGAATTTATTTGCAAATTATGGTGGAAAATAAGTATTTGGTCAATAACAAAAGTTTCTCAATACTTTGTCATATACCCTTTGTTGGCAATGACACAGGTCAAACGTTTTCTGTAAGTCTTCACAAGGTTTTCACACACTGTTGCTGGTATTTTGGCCCATTCCTCCATGCAGATCTCCTCTAGAGCAGTGATGTTTTGGGGCTGTCGCTGGGCAACACAGACTTTCAACTCCCTCCAAAGATTTTCTATGGGGTTGAGATCTGGAGACTGGCTAGAGCCACCCAGGACCTTGAAATGCTTCTTACGAAGCCACTCCTTCGTTGTCCGGGCGGTGTGTTTGGGATCATTGTCATGCTGAAAGACCCAGCCACGTTTCCTCTTCAATGCCCTTGCTGATGGAAGGAGGTTTTCACTCAAAATCTCACGATACATGGCCCCATTCATTCTTTCCTTTACACGGATCAGTCGTCCTGGTCCCTTTGCAGAAAAACAGCCCCAAAGCATGATGTTTCCACCCCCATGCTTCACAGTAGGTATGGTGTTCTTTGGATGCAACTCAGCATTCTTCGTCCTCCAAACACGACAAGTTGAGTTTTTACCAAAAAGTTTCATATGACCATATGACATTCTCCCAATCCTCTTCTGGATCATCCAAATGCACTCTAGCAAACTTCAGATGGGCCTGGACATGTACTGGCTTAAGCAGTGGGACATGGCTGGCACTGCAGGATTTGAGTCCCTGGCGGCGTAGAGTGTTACTGATGGTAGGCTTTGTTACTTTGGTCCCAGCTCTCTGCAGGTCATTCACTAGGTCCCCCCGTGTGGTTCTGGGATTTTTGCTCACCGTTCTTGTGATCATTTTGACCCCCACGGGGGTGAGATCTTGCGTGGAGCCCCAGATCGAGGGAGATTATCAGTGGTCTTGTATGTCTTCCATTTCCTAATAATTGCTCCCCCAGTTGATTTCTTCAAACCAAGCTGCTTACCTATTGCAGATTCAGTCTTCCCAGCCTGGTGCAGGTCTGCAATTTTGTTTCTGGTGTCCTTTGACAGCTCTTTGGTCTTGGCCATAGTGGAGTTTGGAGTGTGACTGTTTGAGGTTGTGGACAGGTGTCTTTTATACTGATAACAAGTTCAAACATGTGCCATTAATACAGGTAACGAGTGGAGGACAGAGGAGCCTCTTAAAGAAGAAGTTACAGGTCTGTGAGAGCCAGAAATCTTGCTTGTTTGTAGGTGACCAAATACTTATTTTCCACCATAATTTGCAAATAAATTCATTAAAAATCCTACAATGTGATTTTCTGGATTTCTTTTTCTCAATTTGTCTGTCATAGTTGACGTGTACCTATGATGAAAATTACAGGCCTCTCTCATCTTTTTAAGTGGGAGAACTTGCACAATTGGTGGCTGACTAAATACTTTTTTCCCCCACTGTATATGTACCAGTCAAAAGTTTGGACACACCTACTCATTCAACGGTTTTTCTTTATTTTTACTATTTTCTACATTGTAGAATAATAGTGAAGACATCAAAACTATGAAATAACTCATATGGAATCATGTAGTAACCAAAAAAAGTGTTAAACAAATCAAAATATATTTAAAGTAGCCACTCTTGGCTGCCTTGATGACAGCTTTGCACACTCTTGGCATGCTCTCAACCAGCTTCATGAGGTAGTCACCTGGAATGCATTTCAATTAACAGGTGTGCCTTGTTAAAAGTTAATTTGTGGAATTTCTTTCCTTCTTAATGCGTTTGAGCCAATCAGTTGTGTTGTGACAAGGTAGGGGGGGTATACAGCAGATAGCCCTATTTGGTAAAAGACCAAGTTCATATTATGGCAAGAACAGCTCAAATAAGCAAAGAGAAATGACAGTCCATCATTACTTTAAGACTTGAAGGTCAGTCAATAGGGAACATTTCAAGAACTTTGAAAGTTTCTTCAAGTGCAGTCGCAAAAACCATCAAGCGCTATGATGAAATTGGCTCTCATGAGGACCGCCACAGGAAAGGAAGATCCAGAGTTACCTCTACTGCAGAGGATAAGTTCATTAGAGTTACCAGCCTCAGAAATCGGCAATTAACTGCACCTCAGATTGCAGTGCAAATAAATGATTCACAGAGTTCAAATAACAGACACATCTCAACATCAGCTGTTCAGAGGAGACTGCGTGAATCAGGCCTTCATGGTCGAATTGCTGCAAAGAAACCACTACTAAATGACACCAATAAGAAGAAGAGACTTGCTTGGGCCAAGAAACACGACCAATGGTCGTTAGACCGGTGGAAATCTGTCCTTTGGTCTGATGAGTCCAAATGTGAGATTTTTGCTTCCAACCGCCATGTCTTGGTGAGACAGAGTAGGTGAACGGATGATCTCCGCATGTGTGGTTCCCACCGTGAAGCTTGGAGGAGGAAGTGTGATGGTGTGCGGGTGCTTTGCTGGTGACACTGTCAGTGATATATTTAGAATTCAAGGCACACTTTAACCAGCATGGCTACCACAGCATTCTGCAGCGATACGCCATCCCATCTGGTTTGATTTTAGTGGGACTATCATTTGTTTTTCAACAGGACAATGACCCAAAACACACCTCCTGGCTGTGTAAGGGCTATTTGATCAAGAAGGAGAGTGATGGAGTGCTGCATCAGATGACCTGGCCTCCACAATCCCTCAACCTCAACCCAATTGAGATGGTTTGGGATGAGTCGGACAGCAGAGTGAAGGAAAAGCAGCCAACAAGTACTCAGTATATGTGGGAACTCCTTCAAGACTGTTGGAAAAGCATTCCAGGTGAAGCTGGCTGAAAGAATGCCAAGAGTGTGCAAAGCTGTCGTCAAGGCAAAGGGTGGCTAATTTGAAGAATCTAAAATCTAAAATATTTCTTTATTTGTTTAACACTTTTTTAGTTACTACTTGATTCCATATGTGTTATTTCATAGTTTTGATGTCTTCACTATTATTCTACAATGTAGAAAATAGTAAAAATATAGAAAAACCCTTGAATTAGTAGCTGTGTCCAAACTTTTGACTGGTACTGTATATATATATATATCTTTTTTTTTTTTTTACAGTGTATGCTATATAAGGCCTTTATAAGCTGTACTTCGTTTAAAGTGGGACCTCAGTTCCTCTCTGTCAAAAACTGCGGAAGAGTGAAGGCATAAAGACAAGTTGCTGTAGACTGTATTAGTGTTGATGAGTGTTATCAATCACACCTGTAGGAAGGCAACCTGACCCGGGACACATTGAGGAAGATCACCATGGATACTGAGAGGGTGCTGACAAATTACCTCTGGCACCAATCCTGGCACTATAACATCAATCTCCTCTCTGGCACAATGATTAGAGTTTAAATTGGACATTCCAGAACACTCACTGGCTGCGGTTTACAAGTCAAGTCTACAATGTATAAAACTGACACTAAAGAGATGTAAACATTCAAGTTGGGTTGCATTAAATGCGTTAGATGCAGTAATACTGTAAAGCCTTTTTTATTTTCACGCTCTGTGATTGCTCTTGTTATTGATAGGCTGGCAAGGTTCTACTAAAACTATTCAAAGTATCTTGAATGTAGTAAACACAGTGTGTGTGAGTAGTGAGGCCTAGGTCGCCTAGCGGTTAAGAGCCAGTAAACGAAAGGTTGCTGGTTTGAATCCCTGAGCCGACTAAGTGAAAAATCTGTCGATCTGACCTTGAGCAAGGCATTTAACCCTTGAGCAATGCACTTAACCCTCTGGATAAGAGTGTCTGCTAAATGCCTAAAACGTAAATGTCAAATGTACCTGAGTTACCCATACAGGTACAGTGTGCAAGATGTGCTTCTCAAGTGTCAATTTGTGGGTAGTTTGAGTATTTGGAACACAAATAGTTTGGTTAAGAAGTTGTGCCAGTGCTTGTTTGGAGAGGCTGTGTGGGGATTGTTACACCTTATACTGTTCATGTGTAATATACAAGACTTGATTGTTGCTTGAATATGTCCATTAGAGTTACTCAAGTGTCGCCTAGGTAGGGTACATGAGACTCTCAAACTCATTCACATCACACTGACTGGAGCACAGGGCAGCAGCAAAGTATCTCCACTTCACACCTGGCTGGGTGCATCAATGTTGATTTATTTTGGTTGAGAAGTAGTTTTTCTGTTTGCAGGGTCCTTTCAGTGTTGTGGGGCGGATGTTGTAGTGTTTTCATGGGTTGTTCGGAAGTCACTGGAGTGTTGTGTAGAGGTTGTTTTGGGAATTGGAAGGGTGCACACAGAGAGACAGGAAGGTGTATGGTGGATCACACTGCTCAGGAATACTAATGAGTATCTTTTGTCACCTCTCTCTCTCTCTCAATTCAATTTAAGGTCTCTCTCTCTCTCTCTCTCTCTCTCTCTCTCTCTCTCTCTCTCTCTCTCTCTCTCTCTCTCTCTAATCCAAGCCCTCTTTCCCCTTCTCTTCCCCCTCACACCCTCGAACACATACTCACATAGGATCACAAAGTCACACAAACCAATGCGCGCACACACACACTTTCTCCCTCTCTCTCACTCAGTCGTATTTTTCAATGGTGGCTTTTGTCCCTTTCATCTCTCTAAACAAAGGATTCTTGTGCACACAGGACAGAGTGAGAGAGAGACGGAGAAAGGGAGAAGAGGAAAGGAAAGGGGGATACCTAGACAGTTGTACAACAGAATGCATTCACCTGAAATGTGTCTTCCGCATTTAACCCAACCCCTCAGAATCACCACACGAATTGCTTGACATGACATTTTAAGGCAGCCTGGTAACAAACCTTTGTAAATTGAGTCAACAAATCTTTTTTTACAGTGCATAATTTGATTCAAAAGAAGAGAGATTGTAGTGAAGAGGAAGACACAGAAGTATTGAAAGGAAAATAATAGTAATTGTAATAATAATAATAATAATAATAATAGTAATAATAGTAATAATAGTAATAATAATAATAATAATAGTAATAATAATAGTAACAGTTGTTTCGGAAGTATTAACATTGATATATTGTGACGGCCGTGTTGTGTATGTCCCTGTACATGTGAATGTGTGTTTACTGTATGTGTGGGCAGGGCCTCAGTAGGGTTCAGAGGTCAACTGTGAATGTACTCGGCCTATCACACGCGCCTGTCCGAAGCCCCGCCTCCTTAACCAGACCGCCCCCCCATTTAGTATTCTGAGCACAGAAATCTACACAGATCCCTATTCATACTCACAGTGTGAGCTTCAGCACCATAGAGAGACGAAGGGAGAGAGGGAGAGAGGGAGGGAGGGAGGATGGAGGAGAGAGGGGGAGAGAGAATAGAGTAAGCGAGTGGGGACACACAGAGAGAAAGGTCAGAAAGTAGAGAGCGTATCAGATCGCCTAGTTCTCTGCCTTTTGTTTTAGTTGGTTATTTTTTTATTGGTCTGGAAAGCAGAGGCAGGCAGAGACAAAAGGACCATTTAGCCAAGGAGAGAGAGCGAGAGAGAGAGAGAGAGAGAGAGAGAGAGAGAGAGAGAGAGAGAGAGAGAGAGAGAGAGAGAGAGAGAGAGAGAGAGAGAGAGAGAGAGAGAGAGAGAGAGGGAGAGGGAGAGGGAGAGCGAGAGGGAGAGGGAGAGGGGGAGAGAGAGAGAGAGACAGAGACAGAGCAAAAGAAAGAAGGATAGAGAGATAGATAAATATAGAGATAGAGAGAGTGTGAGAGCGAAAGAATAGAAGGATAGCGAGAGATAGAGATAGAGAGAGAGAGATTGAGAGAGATAGATAGAAATAGAGATAGAGATAGAGATAGAGATAGAGAGAGATAGAGATAGAGAGAGAGAGAGATAGAGATAGAGATAGAGATAGAGATAGAGAGATAGAGAGAGAAAGTGTGAGGGAAAGAAAGAGAGAAAGAGAGAGATAGAGAGAGAACGTGTGAGAGGGAAAGAAAGAGAGAAAGAGCGAGATAGAGAGATAGAAAGAGAAAGTTTGAGAGCGAAAGAAGGATAGAGAGAGAGTCCAGATGAGGATACAGAACAAAGTCTAGAAGGATGCTTGTGCCAAAGTCACCACAAACAACAAGCCTCCATATCCCCAAGGAGAAAAAGCAGCCTCTTACTAGCCCTGATAGATAGCAGACAGAGGGTAGTGCGTACGGCCCAGTACATCACTGGGGCCAAGCTTCCTGCCATCTATACCAGGCCGTGTCAGGAAGCCCCTAAAATGTGTCAAAGACTCCAGCCACCCAAGTCATAGACTGTTATCTCTGCTACCGCACGGCAAGCGGTACCAGCGCACCAGGTCTAGGTCCAAAAGGCTCCTTAACAGCTTCTACCCCCAAGCCATAAGACTGCTGAACAATGAATCAAATGGCTACCCAGACTATTTTTAAAAATGGACACTGCTGCTACTTTGTTTATTATCTATGCGTAGTCACTTTAACCTTACCTACGTGTACATATTACCTAAATTACCTCGACAAACCTGTACCCCCGCACATTGACTCGGTACCGGTACCCCCTGTATATAGCCTCGTTATTGTTATTTTATTGTGTTACTTTTTTTAACTTTAGTTAATTTAGTAAATATTTTCTTAACTCTTATTTTCTTAAAACTGCATTGTTGGTTAAGGGCTTGTAAGTAAGCATTTCACGGTAAGGTCTTCACCTGTTGTATTCGGCACGTGACAAAAAACATTTGATTTGATTTGGACAAGCTCTATACTCCTCCACAAACCACACTGCGTAATTCTCTGACACAAAAACACATTTATTGGAAAGTGAAAATGAGATCAATATGTGACAGCTGATGAATGTCCCATTGGAGCTGCACATGGTGGTAGACCACTGGGGCAGTATGGGCCTAATCATCAACGTAATTAACTATTATAGGCTCCTGGTAAGGTCATAGTTTGAACTCTTATGAAAGTGCACAAACACTAAATGCCAACCACTAAGTGTAAAGCAGTAAGACGATTGAAAATGTCATCTCATTTCGTTAGGGAAGAAGGGATAATAAAAGAGATGTAGATCGTGTCAGGGATCAAAGCACATTCATAAATGGTTGATCTAGATCAGTGGAGGCTGCTGAGGGGAGGACGGCTCATAATAATGTCTGGAACGGTGTAAATGGAATGGCATCAAACACATGGAAACCATGTGTTTGATGTATTTGATACTATTCCACCCATTCTGCTCCAGCCATTACCTTGAGCCCGTCCTCCCCAATTAAGCTGCCACCATCCTCCTGTGCTCCAAATACTAGGCTACATGCAGCTTTTCTGTTCCTGGTTTTGGATGAGGAATAAGTACGCCTTGTTTCTGTTCCTCTTGATCCAGCCAGCGTGATGTGCTGCAGACACATCTGAGCGCCTTAGCATTATAGAGGGGCTTTTAAAATGAAAAGACAGCTGTGACTTCACGCTGAAAGGGGGCTTTTACTTTGAAAGGGCAGCTGCTTCTCTGTCTGAAAAGACAAGGATGAAGAGAGAGAATAAAAGAGAGAGTTTGGACCACATTGACAGCCACAGGCCTGCATCTGTACACTTGAAAAAGTGTGTCCCATTTATAATCTCCCTCTCTTTCTCTCCCTTTCTTCATGTCTTCCCCCTCCCCACTCCTGTCACCTTGTTCATTCATCCCCTCATCACCCTTTCTCTTCTCTTCCTTTCCTCTTCTCTCCTTTCCTCTTCTCTTCCTTTCCTCTTCTCTCCTTTCTCACAAACTCTTTTCAACTTGTTTTCATCAACTTTGACTTCGCACTTACAATAAGTATCTCTTCCTCTCTCTGACCCCGTCTCCCTCTTCACCCCTCTCCCTCTTCACCCCTCTCCATCTTCACTCCTCTCCCTCTTCACCCCTCTCCCTCTTCACCCCTCTCCATCTTCACTCCTCTCCCTCTTCACTCCTCCGTCTCTTCACTCCTCTCCCTCTTCACCCCTCTCCCTCTTCACCCCTCTCCATCTTCACTCCTCTCCCTCTTCACCCCTCTCCCTCTTCACCCCTCTCCATCTTCACTCCTCTCCCTCTTCACTCCTCCGTCTCTTCACTCCTCTCCCTCTTCACCCCTCTCCCTCTTCACTCCTCCGTCTCTTCACCCCTCTCCCTCTTCACCCCTCTCCCTCTTCACCCCTCTCCATCTTCACTCCTCTCCCTCTTCACTCCTCCGTCTCTTCACTCCTCCGTCTCTTCACTCCTCTCCCTCTTCACCCCTCTCCCTCTTCACCCCTCTCCCTCTTCACTCCTTCTCTTCACCCCTCTCCCTCTTCACTCCTCCGTCTCTTCACTCCTCCGTCTCTTCACTCCTCTCCCTCTTCACTCCTCCGTCTCTTCACCCCTCTCCCTCTTCACTCCTCTCCCTCACTCTAATTTCCACCGTCACCCTCTTCCTTTCCCATTTATCCATTCTACCCCCCCCACCATCCCTCCCTTCTTCCCCCCATAAAGCTGCAGCCATGACATCGGCCACTCCCCCCTCCTCGCGCAGCTCCTCCCCCCAGAAGGAGTGTCACTCCATGACGGTTCTGAAGCCGCTGCTGGGGGCAGGGGGGGCGGCAGAGGTGGCAGCGGTGGCAGGGGGGGCAGCGGCGGCAGGGGGGGCAGCAGCGGCAGGGGGGGCAGCAGCGGCAGGGGGGGCAGCAGCGGCAGGGGGGGCAGCAACGGCGGTCTGCGCGCTCCGACGGAGACGGCGCGTTCTCTCCAAGGACGGGCACAGCAACGTGCGCATTGAGCATGTGAGCGGGCGTGGGGCGATGTACCTGCGTGACATCTGGACGACCTTCCTGGACATGCAGTGGCGCTACAAGCTCTTCCTGTTCTCGGCCACCTTCGCTGGGACCTGGTTCCTGTTCGGGGTTCTGTGGTACCTGGTGGCGCTGGTGCACGGAGACCTGCTAGGTGAGGATGGAGGGAGGGGAGAGAGAGAGAGGGAGAATGCTAAGACATTTGAGAGCAATGATACTGTATAGCAAAATACCAATATAATCAGTTGTACCTCCCCTATAATCTTCAACCCTTAGACCTTTTGCTTTCCATATCAATCTCACAACCTTGCCTCTCTCCCTGTGCCTCCCTTCACCACCCCTCCCTCCAGAGTTTGACCCTCCATCCAACCACACCCCGTGTGTGATGCAGGTGCAGACTCTGACGGGGGCGTTCCTCTTCTCACTGGAGTCGCAGACCACCATTGGCTACGGCTTCCGTTGCATCACAGAGGAATGTCCCGCCGCCATCATCCTCCTCATCCTCCAGCTGGTCATCACCATGGTGCTGGAGATCTTCATCACTGGAACCTTCCTCGCCAAGGTACCTCACCCTTCCCCTGGGCAGATTGATAAGATGTTCACTTTACCATCCATCATATTCATTGATAACGTATACCACTGCTATACAGTATGGATATATAACACTAAGGTAAACTCTGGATCTACACATGTCACATTTTCAGTGCCACAATATTCTCTCTCTCTCTCTCTCTCTCTCTCTCTTTCTCTCTCTCTCTCTCTCTCTCTCTCTCTCTCTCTCTCTCTCTCTCTCTCTCTCTCTCTCTCTCTCTCTCTCTCTCTCAGAGTTATCTATATGTGTGTTTCTGTGTGTCGGGGGCGGAGGTTAAGATGACGTTCATGCCCTGTATGTATTGATAAGGAGACTTACAGTAGGTTGTGCAGCACAATAATATTTACAGAAACCGGATATGTTCCAGAGAGCATTGTGGGTAGTGTAGTTCATCATGCTACAATGTGTGGCTCTGACACACTCTTCCTCATTGTCCTCAGGTGGCGCGGCCCAAGAAGAGAGGAGAGACAGTGAAGTTCAGCCAGTACGCCGTGGTGTCCAATCACGAGGGCCGACCCTGCCTCATGATCCGTGTGGCTAACATGCGCAAGAGCCTGCTGCTGGGCTGCTCGGTAGAGACACAGTGTGTGTCTGTGTGTTTGTTTGTGTGTGTGTGTGAGTCTGTGAGAATGTCATTTTCCATTGACGCTCCTCTTTTCAGAATTCTCGCACATGTCCCCTAACCAAATGACTCCATTTTGGCTCCTAGGTGACGGGGAAGTTGCTCCAGACGTCCCAGACCAAGGAGGGGGAGACGGTGCGTCTGGACCAGAGGAACGTTCCCTTCCAGGTGGACACGTCCAGCGACAGCCCCTTCCTCATCCTCCCCCTCACCTTCTACCACATCATAGACGACAGCAGCCCGCT
Organism: Coregonus clupeaformis; assembly: GCF_020615455.1. Lineage (NCBI taxonomy): Eukaryota > Metazoa > Chordata > Actinopteri > Salmoniformes > Salmonidae > Coregonus > Coregonus clupeaformis. The sequence continues at coordinate 389,265 of NW_025533494.1, read as the reverse complement.
CAGAGCCTGGGCTACCAAGGGTAGGATTGATTACATACAGTAGCTTAACGTTTAAAATGTCAGTTATTTGTGTTGTGTGGTCTTCTTCAATTGGTCCTATTTCATATTAGTGGCCTATAACATGGTTCCTAGGCACTTCAGTGTAACATACTAACTTAGTTTAACGTTTACAATGGGATTTATTTGTGTTTTGTGTTCTCCTTCAAATCGGTCCTATTTCACTACCTAAAACTTGATACCAGTTCCATAGGCAGGCACAGTGTAGTTCGAGTCTAGTGTTCTTGTCCTATTGGGTCAATTTGATATTAATGTAAGTGGCTTAAAACATGGTAGTTCCATAGACAGGCAGGTTCAGTGTTCTGTTGTAGTAGTGGTTTAGTGAGGTTGTTGCTATAGTTTACCATCTCCCATGTCTTAATCACCAGCAGGAGGAGAGGGCCAGTCGGGGTGTGGGAACGGAAAGCGATCCGTGTGGAGGGAAAGAGAAGGGTGAATTTAGGAGATTAGAGGTCACTGCTGTGATGGATACAGGGCACTTGGAACAGGGCCAGGACAGTGGGGGGGGTGTTAGGGGGGCCGGAACATAATTATAATAATTTGTAAACTGCAAATTGACCACAACTAAGCCAAAAAAGAGATTGTATTTGAAAATAACCTTTTTGCCGACCCCTGGTGTAGAGGGAAAGCAAATTGGCCAGTGTTGATTTTTCTGTGTAACATTTCTAGTGTGGATTCAGCAAGAGTAAGAGTGAAATTAACACTCAGTGGTGTAAAATTACCCCCAGCGTTGGAGTTAATAATCAGAGTTATTGTTTTACACTGTGGAGAGGAAAACGGGTCCCATCAAAACCACACCCATCATTATCAGAATTCCCAGAATGCTCTACTGTGTTTTTGCATGTACACTGATTGATTGATTAATCTTATGCTACACAAAGATAAATAACATACATTTTTCTAAACTAATCCACTTAGTTAATTAGATTTATTGCACCCGTTACTGAAATGGTTGTTCCAGTTTAAATGGTTTAGGTAGGCTCCTTTATCAATTTCGATTATCCTGACAGTCATTCTGAATGCGGGTTGCGGGTGAATAGAAAATCCAACTGTTGGATATCCTAGCTCTGTCTGGATTCCAATAGGAAATACATATAACTTTGCAAGCCAGCATAATGTGACTTCCAGGCCTGATGTGGCCTGTAAACCAGGAGTTTCCTAACACCACTGAGTTAGGATAAAACTAAGCAATCAAAGTAAGGCCTTATGATATATGTAATGTACTGTATATTGTCAAAGTTTCATTTGAATGATACCATTCACCTAAGAACTCACTTGGTGAAAGCCACAGGCCTTTAAAAGGAAAGAATTCAACAACCATGTCTGTGTCACTAACAAATACAGTCATGGGTGGTACACTCGACAATTCCCTCAAAAAGAAAAGGCACCCTGGGAAAAATGCAAATGAGACTTTACACCATTTCATTATAGTTAACTCCAGTGTAGAGTTTAATACCTATTAGTTCACTCCAGTGTATAGTGACATTTTTGGGGTCTATGGGATGGCACCGGGAGAGGGGTGTCTCTCTCTCTCTCCATCTCTGTGTGTCAGTGGAATGTGTGTGTGAGTGGGTGCCAGGGCTTCTCATTAAAAGACAATGGGGTACAGTCTGGTACAGTGAGGGGTGCTGACACACAGCCGGGGGGGATCCTCTTACAGGAGGGCAGGCCTCTCATCACCACTAACCACAGGGCTATTACTGATCTCTCTCTCTCTCTCTCGCTCTCTCTCTCTCTCTCTCTCTCTCTCTCTCTCTCTCTCTCTCTCTGTTGAGGCCAAACTACTCCTGTTAAACTGACTGTCGTCAGATTGTATGGCATTGTGTTACTGTACACTTAATACTGCTTTTTAATGATGCCTGATCCCAGATAACACTGTGTACCTTGAAAATGTACGGTAAGTAATATCTGCAAAAATCTTAATACTATCTTAAAGTATCATAATACTATTATTAAAATAATCAAATTACTAACAGTACATAATACCACGATAATAGCCCCTGCACTATCTATGAATCTATCTTCTAATCCGGCCTCCTCTCACGGTAGCTTTCAACTCCTCATGATGCATTTCTGTAGAAATATCTGCAGCTCTTTGGGGCACACGGATGGGGAGTTGGGGACTTTGCCAAATACGGTGGGACACTGTCAGGACTTTCAGTAAGGGCTTACAGTGAGTGCACTAACGTGAGTCCCCTCAGTACACTGTAATTGTTAACAGGAGTGAGAAGAGAGGAGGAGAGAGGTTGTAAAGGTTGTTCAGAAGAGCACTGTCAGGACTGCTCAAACCAGTAGTCAAGAACAACATTAGAGACTGAATAGACTAGGCTGTCTACCATATCATGCATTGTGTGTGTGTGCTTGTGTGCGTGTGTGTGTGTGATAGTCGTACGTGCGCGTTGGTGTGTGCGCGTGTGTGTTACGAAGTGCTGTGTTTTTACCTCAGTGAGAGCAGTCTGTGTTAGAGTTAAGGACTGTTTTCACAGAAGACAGGGAACATATCTCAGTGTGCACACTGAGTGTACTAAACATTAGGAACACCTCGTCTTTCCATGACATAGAATCCAAGTGAAAGCTATGATCTCTTATTGATGTCACTTGTTAAGCCCACTTCAATCAGTGTAGATGAAGGGGAGGAGACAGGTTAAAGAAGGATTTTTAAGCCTTGAGACAATTGAGACATGGATTGAAAATGTTTCACTAATTGTATTTGAGTGTTTACCAGCATCTGTAACTTGAGTCTGATAATTATCTTTACAAAACAGTTCATCTGATAATACTTGTGGAATATAAAAATACTTGCTTGATATATGTTTTCCAGTTCCTTGAAATACTTTGCAAATCCAACTTATTTCTATGTGAAAACTGAAATGGTCTATTCATTCCTTTTACTACACACTCTTATCCAGAGCAACTTACAGTAGTGAGTAAAATACATTTTCATACTGGTCCCCTGTGGGATTTGAACCCTCAACCCTAGTGGCAAGCGCCATGCTGTACCAACTGAGCCATGTCATCACACATCATCACAAACCACTTGATGTCTCAATACACTCAATTACTGTATTGTGCATTGTTTTTCTTCATGGTGATGGAAAGTCTACAGGTACAAACCTAGATGACCAGCCTATGTACAATACAGGAATGTACATTTACATTGTGGTTTGTAAGGATAGTAAATTAATACTGCACAAAAGTGGTTGTTTTCCATGTTATTTGATCAAGAAAAATATTTAATTTGATGTGGATGTTTTGTGTCTTTGCCCATAACTGTACCTTTTGATGTAAATGTTTGAGGACAGGGTTTTGTTCTTTCTGGATTCCATTAGAATGACAATTGCAGAGAAAGGGACAGGGCAACAACTCTTACAATTCCAACTATTGAATTCTGCAATATACTATTCTTAATTATACAACTACCTTCTTTGCCAAAGGAGAGATGCAGAAAAAATGTTATGCCAGCGCTACAGTATATATCTATCCTCTAATACGTCCTGTAATGGCCCAGTGCACTACTTTTGTGAACAAATATTTATTTCAATTTTTTTTTTTTTGCATATATATATATTTTTTCATTCTGATTTTTCAGGGGGTGCAGCACCCTCAGCACTCTACTTCCTGCGGCGATGGGATTGTGTATGTGTGAGAGGGTGAATGGAACGCTTTCGACACCTTGTAGAGTCCATGTCCTGACGAATTGAGGCTGTTCTGAGGGCAAAAAGGGGGTGGAACTCAATATTAGGAAGGTGTTCCTAATGTGTTGTATACGGATCATTTGTCCAATGGTGCTTGTGTGTAACTGAATGGGAATGCGCTTGTGAATGGTATTGTAGCTCCTCCAGTGACAGGCATGAGGCAAGAGGTCTTGATTCAAATACAGGGCTTTAATGCTGGTCAACCCGTGAGAACTGGTTTAAAGAAAGAAAAAATACATTAACAAAATAATGCCATATGCATGTCTCACACATCTGGCGTTATAATCAAGCTCATACAGCTAGCCACTTTATGTATATTTTACACCAAAACTGACGCACGTAAACACAAACACCCTCATAGCAAAATAAGTAGTCAACAAACCTCATTGCTGCTTATCACACAGAGGTGCTAAACATCCTTTTAAATGTCCTTTATCTTCTTCTGTATACTTTCTTTGTAAGTATGCACTTAAACACGATAACAGTGGAAAAATAATTCGCTTTTGGCGGTAAAGTTTCCTCGGTGCGTCGCTAAAGGCGCTCGGGTGACAACACTCGGGCGGAACCAATAATTAGTTCCGTCTTGCTGTAAACGTACAATTCAGAAGAAATTAAATAATAAAAAGTGCAAATACATGAAATAAACTGGCGACAGAGGCAGTTACACTCCCACCAAATCACAAGTGATTTCTTAAAACTTGGAGACAAACCTACTGCATGAATAAATAAAATGAAACTCTGTCCTAATAAACAACTAATAAACTGTGTGTGAGTGTATGATAGAACCATCAGTCTGCTTCTAGCAATGTAACTGTTTTCTGAATGGGTCTCTCCAGGTAAACAGGTTTGGCTGTACGCTTTCCTCTTCCATCCAGGGAGGAGTCACTGATGAGTAACTTGAGTCTCCTCACTCTTTCATCACTTCCAGGATAGACCTCGATGACTCTTGCTAGCTTCCATTGGTTTCGTGGTGTGGCAGCATCTTGTAACAGAACAATGTCACCGACCTTTGCATTTCTGCGATCTTTGGTCCACTTCTGTCTGTGTTGGAGATTCAGGAGATACTCTTTTTTCATCGTACCCAAAAGTTGTTGGTTAAGAGTTGAACTCTGCGCCATCTTTTGCGGAGGTAGAGATCCTCCTTGACAAACTTTCCAGGAGGAGGGAGAATGATTGTGGATTTCATGGTCAAGATGTGGTTTGGTGTCAAGGGCTCTGGACTGGTAGAATCGTTCAGATGATCAGTGGTTAGAGGTCTGCTATTCACAACCGCCATAACCTCATATAGAAATGTTCGTAGGGAAGAGGAGTCAAGTTGTCTGGACGACTGTTCTAGAATGGACGCCAGGACACTTCTGATAGTGCGGATTTGTCTTTCCCAGACTCCACCCATATGACTTGAGGCAGGGGTGTTCATGATGAACTTCGCAGCCCAAATCTTTGAGCTCTTCTTGATCCATCTCTTTCAGTGCTTCAATGAACTCACGCCTTGCTCCGACAAAGTTTGTCCCTTGATCACACCTTATCTGCCTTACTGATCCACGAATGGCGATGAATGAACGCAGAGCATTGATAAAGGCATCTGAGGTCAAGTCATCAAGTGCTTCAATGTGAACTCCTCTTGAACACATGCAGGTGAGCAACAGCCCATAACGCTTTAGCTCCTTTCTTCCTTCCTTAATGTGAAATGGTCCGAAGCAGTCCATTCCACAGTAAGTGAATGGAGCAGTTGTTTCCATCCGCTCTTCTGGAAGGTCTGCCATCCTTTGTTGCTCTGTGCATCTTCGGAACCTTCTGCAACTTGTGCACTTGTGAATATGGGATGAAACAAGCTTGCTGCAACCCAGGATCCATATGCCATTGGATCGGAGTTCATTTATAGTCATTCCTCGACCTTGATGGTACACTCTCTCATGATAGTGCTTGACGAGCAATGCAGAAACATGACTGTCTCTAGGAAGTACTGCTGGATGCCTCACATGTGGATGTAGGGCAGCATTAGCTAAGCGGCCTCCTACTCTGATTACACCTTGATCATCCAGGAACGGACATAGTTTGTGCAACTGGTTGGCTTTGTCTTTGACCTTCGTCTCCTTATGATGTCTAAGGCGTTGAATTTCTTGAGAGAGAGTTGCTTCCTGGACCATCTTGATTATGGTCAGCTCCGCCTCTTTCCTTTCCTCCAAGTTCGAGGCCTCACAGGACTTTGGCTTGAGACCTTTGATTTCCTTAGCACGGCGCTTGAGTCTGGCAACAGCCTTCACCATTCTTGCCCAGTCTGAGAACTTGTGTAGACGATCTAAAATTGTTTTTGCTTCTTCTGCCTGAGTGTCATGAACCTGAGCTTTCTTGACCTCTGGGTCACTGCTCTCGATCTCTCCCACCATGACAACTCCAGTTGGTAGCTCTTTTGCCAAAGAAGGTCTGGACCTGTGAACCAGTTAGAAGCTGTGAGTTGTTCTGCTGTGACACCCCTTGAGGCGTGGTCAGCTGGGTTGTCTTCTGAAGCTACATATCTCCATTGTCTGGCCTCTGTGCTTAGCTTGATGCGTTCAACTCTATTTGCTACAAAAACATGAAATCTTCTGGCTTCATTACTGATGTATCCAAGTACAACCTTTGAGTCAGTCCAGAAACATTCTTGTTGGCAGTCTATTTCTAGTTCTTTCTTGAGCATGTCACTGGTCCGGACTGCTACCACTGCTGCTGACAGCTCGAGTCTTGGTATGGTCGTGACTTTAGTAGGAGCAACTCTTGACTTTCCCATGACCAAGGAGCAGTGGACCTCCCTGATGTACTGACTGCTCTTAGATACGAGCACTCTCCATAGCCTGACATGCTGGCGTCAGAGAAGTGGTGGAGCTCATAATGCTGGACCTTGAAGCTTGATGGCAGATAGTATCTTTGGATTCTCACACCAGCCAAGTTTTTTAGATCTTGCAACCAAGACTCCCACAGGGGTCGAAGGTCATCAGGCAAAGGATCATCCCAACTGAGCTTGTCACGACACATCTGCTGCAGGATCTGCTTTCCTACCAGGATGAAGGGTGCCACAAATCCAAGTGGGTCGTACACCGAGGCAACTGTGGACAAGACCCCTCTGCGGGTAAGTGGATTTTCTTTGACAACCACTCTGAACTGCAGCTCATCAGAAGTCACACACCACTGTACTCCTAGTGCTCTTTCCATGTGTGGTTCTCCCAACATCATGGTCAGGTCCTTGACGGCTTTAGCACACTCTTCCTCAGGAATTGTGGCTAAGACTTCTTTGCTGTTGGAGATGAACTTGTGCAATCGAAGTTTGCCTGTGCGACAAAGCTCTCTTGCTTCCTTCACTAGTTGGATTGCTTGGTTTTCAGATTCTACACTTGCCAATCCATCATCGACGTAGAAGTTCTTCTGGATGAACCTGATGGTTTCTTCTCTAAAGCGTCCTTGTCCTTGAGCGGCAAGGTGCTTCAGGCCATAGTTAGCACATCCAGGTGATGAAGCTGCACCGAACAAGTGGACCTTCATTCGATAGATGGAGGGCTGGGCTTTAAGATCTCCATCCTTCCACCACAAGAATCTGAGGTAATCTTGGTCCTCTGGCTTAACATGGAACTGGTGGAACATACGTTCTATGTCACACATAACTGCCACACGACCCTTTCTGAACCGACACAAAACTCCCACCAAGGTGTTTGTTAACTCTGGGCCAGTCAGGAGATGGTCATTCAAGGCTGTCCCTTGAAACCTTACAGAGCAGTCAAAAACGACACGGATCTTACCGGGCTTTTGGGGATGATACACCCCATGGTGGGGGATGTACCACGCTGGGGTCTTGCTAATATCCTCTTCAGGGACAAGCTCGGCGTCTCCACAAGCTATTGTCTCATCCATAAAGGTCTTATAGTCTCTGCAGTACTGCTCATTTCCCTTTAACTTCTTTTCCAGACATCTGAGACGGTGGATGCCACATACCTTGTTATCTGGTAAGTTTGGTCTTCCTTTCTTGAAGGGAAGTGGCATTTCATAGTGCCCATCATCCTTGAGTCTGATGCCACTCTCCATAATTGACATGAACTGGAGATCCTCTTGAGAAAGGTGTTCATCTTCTGAAGCCCTTTCTACAAAATCAGATTCCAACACCTTGATGACGTCTGTTGGAAGGACTACTTCTTTGATCTGTGTTCTACAGACATAGTGCACTTCGTTTGGGAGATTTGGAAGAACTGATGTCACTTGCTTCACAATGACTTGATGGCTTATTCCAAAGGCATCTCCAAAGTCAAGACATGGGTTGCCATAGCCGACTACACTCCAACCCAAGTCTGTTCTCTGAGCAAAGGGCTCATTTTCTTCTCCAGCAACCACTTGTCTTGGTACAAGAGCTTGAGGACAGTTGTAGCCAATTAGTAGGCCGATGTCACAGCTCTGCAGAGGAGCAATTTCATCTGCAATGTGCTCAAGATGAGACCATGCCTTGGCAGTCTCTGGTGTGGGAATATGATCTCTGTTTGCAGGGATGAATTCTCTTGAGTAAGTTACTGGCAGGTAGATTATCTTATCGGAGTAGAATCCTCTTATTTGTAGATCAGTCAGCCTTCTGCTAGGCACCACTGTATTTCTTGAAGCCATTGTGGAGAGCTTTAACTGGACTGGTTCATTTTTAGTGTGAAGCACCTTTGCTGTCTCTTCAAGGATGAAGGTCGTGTCACTCTGTGTATCGAGAAGAGCGTACACAAGAACTTCATGATTTGGCTTACTTGTAGTGGACAACCACACAGGAATGACTGAGGATGTATGGGTGCCTTTAACATTCTGGATAACTCTGTTAGATGTTACCTCGCGTGGTGGTTTTGTCACCCTTTCTTGTGAACGATCTGTCGTTCCTTCTCTTGACTTGTCACTCTCCATTTCTCCATCAGTCCTTGTTGACATTCCTCTTTCTTTGCTGCGATTATCGTGTAGGCAGGTTGGATGTCCTTTCTCACAAGTATCACAGATCCTTCTATTTTCACACTCCTTTGAGCGATGGCCAGGCTTCAGACAGCCAAAGCACAACTTCATCCCTTGAACAAACTTGACTCGCTCAGAGATGGTTTTATTCATAAATTTCCAACACTTGTGTAGACTGTGACCTGACTTCTCACAAAAAACACAGCTTGTGGAGGAAGCTTTTCATCTGAGTTAGTTGCTAGTACCTTTGCTCCGAGAGCTCTGCTCTTTAAAACCTTGATCTGCTCACCTTCAGCAGGTTTCAGAGCATGGAGAGATGTTATTGGGTTATTAGCAATCTTAGCTTCACGTGTGAGAAACTTTACAAACTGCTGGAAGCTTGGGAATGTGTGACTTTCTTCCTCCACTTCTATGACCTTTCTGTTCCATCTCGAGGTCAGCCAGTCTGGAAGCTTTACAAGTAACTTCTGGTTCTCATTGCAGTCATTAAGTACTTCGAGGCCTCTGATCTGAGTCATAGCAGCCTCACAGCTCCGAAGAAAATCAGCGAACTCTTGAAGTTCGATACTGCCTTCGGAGCTTATCTTGGGCCATGCCTCCAGCTTATCTCTGAATGCTTTGGCTATGAGGAATGGATTTCCATATCTTTCCTCGAGAATCCTCCATGCTGCGTGATAGGCTGACTCTGAACCAAGCAGGAAGTAGCTCTCTATAGCCTTTTTAGCAGGTCCACCCACATACTTTCGCAAGTAATATATCTTTTCTTCGGCTGGAATGTTTTTCCGATCAATGAGTGTCTGAAATGAAACCTTCCAGTCATTGAATCTGAGTGGGTCGCCATTTAATATTGTTGGTTCAGGTATAGGAAGACGACCTGCACTGATGGACTCTGCAAGTGCTCTAACAAGAGCTGCTGTGCTGTCATCCTGCTTTGAATGTGCCCGGTCTTGTGGTGAAGAATGGTGCTGCAACAGATTATTTTCATGTTTAACTTCTTCCTTTTCCTTCATACAGACACTTTGTGTCACGAGTTACAAAGCCAGAACCCAGAAGCAGACCAGGACAAGGTAAGTTGAAACGAAGGTGAGTATTTATTTACAAATTCAAGAGTGATGCTGAATAATCCAGGGAACAGAGCGGGCGGCGTTGATTAGTTGTTGGGGGTGCAGTGGTTGATCCGATCATGGCTCGGCAGCCGCCGACCACCAGGCAGAGGTTGGATGAAGGTTCCGGACGAGTGATGTTCATGGCTAACGATCCGGCAGGGAATGGATGTTAGGCCAGAGCCTAAGAAGGGTGATGATCAGGACCAGGTGTGCAGATTGCTGATGGGATGCAGGTGCGGAAATCAAGAGAGCTCCCCGGAGCGTTCCAGAACCCTCGGGAAACTGGAGATCACGAGCAGAAAACTAGTCCACAGACAGGACCCGACTCAGACTGCCGGGATCGTTACACTTTGATGGAGTAGACTGCTTATTTCTTTATCGGAGCACTCACTCTGATCATACACTCGCTGACGTGCCTTAGCAGCCTTTAACTTTTTAACTGTCTCTAGTCGCTCCAGTTGTCTCCGCTTTGCATCTAGCACCTTTTGTCTCTCTGCAGCTTCAGCTTCAAGCCTTTCCAATTCCTCAATGCAACACTCTTGTTCTAGTAGTACTTCTAGAGTAGCTTCATTGGCAGCAACTTCAGCAGCGGCATCTTGTCTGCTAACAGAAATCTGACTTGAATGTCTGGAGCTGCTTTGAGCATGAGAGGACTTAGTGCATTGGGATTTGATACTTATCTTGTTGAGGCTACAGACTTGAATATAGACGATGTCGCCCTGTTGCCTCGTTGTTCATCTCCTCCACCGTTATCTGCTGTCTCCAAACGATCTTTTGCAGTTTGGATGATCTTCCTGGTTACTGCATCACAGTTGTCAATTCTGCGACGTGTGTCATGGTCAGGGTTGTCTATGCGCCTTAACTCATCATAAGCAATGTTCAGATTCTCTGAGGCAGCACTTATTTTGCTTATGTGTTCATGTAGCAGGTTGTTTGAGCATTGTCCACTCAAAGCTTGCTTGGCGTCTTTAGCAATAGCCTTCCACTCCTCATAGCTCACAGTGAAACGGTGAGCAAATCTTCTTATTTGCTCATTGTACAGTTCTTGGCCCTTTTCTGTTAACTTTCGGTCTCTTTGGCTTCTTCGTGGTTCTTGTGAGGAAGTGTGGTCATTAGCTCTTGTGCCTTTAGTAGCCTGTGATTGCATGTCTATGCACTGCTGCTCTATACTTTCACCTACATTAACCTGCTTTCTCCCAGAGGTAAGACTAGGCTCTGACATTGTTACTTGGTGTACTTAAATTTGGGTTAAATCTAATTTGGCCTGTAGCTAAGTGATTCAGCTCCCATTAGCTATTCACATTTGTACTATTTTTACCACTAATATTATTTTTTTAGAAGATATTCACATCTACTTCACACAAATCAATATCACGTTGTTCTATGAAATGCAAAATTCAGTCTCTTGGTTGTAGCTTAGTTAACACTTAAACATACACACAACTATACCGTATGAATATGAAGGCAAAAATGTGTCAGTCTCTTGTGGGAAATAGTTTAAGCTTCTTTGCATCAGCTGGATTCATGGTAAGACGCCTGGATTCTTCTGTGGATGCTGCGGCTGTGTAAATGTCAGGAGCAGATGCACACTCTTGGATGTAGAGATGTCCCTTCTTGTCCATGGATCACGGCTCTTTGGTACTGTCTTCCTCGTCTACTCATGCAGAGCAGTTGAGTTCTCACTGTAGCTCCTCCAGTGACAGGCATGAGGCAAGAGGTCTTGATTCAAATACAGGGCTTTAATGCTGGTCAACCCGTGAGAACTGGTTTAAAGAAAGAAAAAATACATTAACAAAATAATGCCATATGCATGTCTCACACATCTGGCGTTATAATCAAGCTCATACAGCTAGCCACTTTATGTATATTTTACACCAAAACTGAAGTACGTAAACACAAACACCCTCATAGCAAAATAAGTAGTCAACAAACCTCATTGCTGCTTATCACACAGAGGTGCTAAACATCCTTTTAAATGTCCTTTATCTTCTTCTGTATACTTTCTTTGTAAGTATGCACTTAAACACGATAACAGTGGAAAAATAATTCGCTTTTGGCGGTAAAGTTTCCTCGGTGCGTCGCTAAAGGCGCTCGGGTGACAACACTCGGGCGGAACCAATAATTAGTTCCGTCTTGCTGTAAACGTACAATTCAGAAGAAATTAAATAATAAAAAGTGCAAATACATGAAATAAACTGGCGACAGAGGCAGTTACAGGTATCATCTATTTTTTTATGTCTTTGTATGAATGTATGATAGGATTCTGGACCAACTGCATGTAAATTTGTAAGTCGCTCTGGGTAAGAGCGACTGCTAAATGACGTAAATGTAAATGTAAATGTACAGTGTGCTTGAAGGGGGTGTGTATCTTTGCTGTTCGTGTGCTTGATGTTCGTTATGAACGTATATAGGCCTTTGTGGTGCAGCCATTTGTGTGTTCAGTTAGTGTGTGTTCTTGTGTTTTGTAGTAGACTAGATTTGAGAGAGAGTGTACATGTATGTGGTAAGGGGCTTCTGTCAATGGACTCTGTTTAGATCTCCACTTTACGCTCGGAAATGATCAGAGAATTTAGTCCATCTATTTTGTGATCTGGGTTTAGTAGAGAAATGGGTCTGTAGCTACTGTATGTTGGAAAATAAAGATTAGCCTTTTATTGCTATTATCCCATTCTTGCTTATAATGATAATGGATGTGTATCTCTTTCATTCTGTCTGTGTCCTATGCTTGGAAGTGATCATGGAATTTAGAATAAATCTATTTTGTGAGTAGTAAAATCAGACGGTATCTTTAGAAATAACGTTTAGCCTTTTATTGTTATATCCAATTGTTGCTTATGGATCTGTAGTGCTAAATAGTTTGTATTTTTCATTCACTCTACCTGTGTTCTAGGAGGGGGATGGATGGATCCGGATCTGGCAGACTTTGAGCTGCTGGTGATCATGAGTGCCACGGTGGAGCCCACCTCCGCCACCTGCCAGGTGCGCACATCCTACCTGCCTGACGAGATCCTGTGGGGGTACGAGTTCCCCCCCGTGGTCTCCCTGTCCCCGTCTGGGAAGTATGTGGCCGACTTCGCCTTCTTCGACAAGGTGGACAAAACTAAGACCCCGCCCCTCTTCAAACAGGCCCCGCCCCCAAGCCCGGCCATGCACTCGTCCCGCAGCAGCAGAGGGGGCGCGGAGGAAGGGGCGGACCCGGAGAAGATGAAACTAGAGGAGAGCTATCGAGGGGAGGAGAGGGGGAGGGGCAGGGGGAGGGGGAGGGGGAGAGATAGTAGCCCCCTCAGTGTCCGTATCAGTAATGTTTAGAGAGAGGATGGAGGGAGAGAGAGAGGGAGGATGGAGGGAGAGAGAGCAAGCATGAATGAGATGGAAGGAGAAAAGAGAGGAGATCTGTATGGAGACTGATAAATGATCAAGTGAGAATAAAGAGTTGATGAAAGAGAGACGAGCTGCTCCCCTGTTGGGAAATGTGAACACACACACACACACACACTCTTTTTTGGACTTGATGCGTATGTATCGCCCCCTTGTGGTTGGTAAGGATTCAACAAGTGATAACCTTCAAAGGGATAAAATACATCCCATCTGTGTCTACTGTCCTGTAATCAAAGATGGACTAAGGAAGCTTTTTAAACTTCATTTGTCTGTATTTTTTATGAGAGGACTGGAAAGGTCAAGGTTGATTGGTTTACCGGGACAAAACATGGTTTACGAGGACATAATCACAGAACCATGCAGTGGAGGCTGCTGAGGGGAGGACGGCTCATAATATTGGCTGTAATGGAGTAAACCATGTGTTTGATGTATGTGATAACATTCCACTTATTCCACTCCAGCCATTACCACAAGCCCGTCCTCCCCAATTAAGGTGCCACCAACCTCCTGTGGAATCATGGTACTGTTACTGTTTTTAACATAGAAAGGTACTCTGTCTGCAGGACATGAGAGTGGAAATACTGGAGAAAAAAAAAAATGTAATTTTTCTAGGAGGATTTTGATTGAATATATGATATTGTATGAATACTGTATGTTTTTGTCCCTAACGATGCGATATGCAGCAGTACTTATTCATCTGAGTATATGCTTAGCAGGGTTGGGGTCAATTCCATTTCAATTCCAGTCAATTCAGAAAGTAAACCAAATTCCAATTCCAAATGTTGCTCTTTGAAAAGCACCGAAGAGAAATGGAATTGGAGTTTCAGTGTACTTCCTGAATTGACTGGAATTTAAATGGAATTCACCCCAACCCTGATTTTTAGTGTTCCTATTATTGTATGTTTTCTTTTTCACTGGAATATATGTATTGGAGATGTATGTTAACAATACTAAAAGCACTTTAACTTGATGGTGTGTATGTGTCCACAAGCATATTTATATGTTTCAGGCATTTGAGTATGTCTGCATGTATGTGTGTTTTAACATATGCATGTTCATATGTATGTACTTCTTATTCATCCTTAGACTGTACAGCAATACCTGATCACTCCAGTGGTCATTCTAAAATGTGCCACTAAACTGTGCCTTTGATGTGCCAGTGTCTGTGCAGTCGAACATCAGATTTCTATATCATATGGTGTGGTTAGCTGACATGTTAAACCCCTATCCAGGTGTTTGGTGATCTGACAGGCATCTGCAATGAAGTCAGGCAAGAATGCTACCATTGCCTGTGATTGGTTATAATGTGTTGGCCAAGCCAGGGTCCATCTCTAATACTGGAACCTCATCACCCTAACAGATAATATACTATGAAGTGTTGCCCAGGCCAGGACCCATCTGTAATCCTGGAACAGATAATATACTATGAAGTGTTGCCCAGGCCAGGACCCATCTGTAATCCTGGAACAGATAATATACAATGAAATGTCTGTTTTTAATAAATGTGCAGATTTAAAACAGCTCTGTATTGGCCTGTCTCTGTCAAACGAAACCCCAACAGCTGTGTTGGTTTCAGTGAAACCAGCACTGATGGAAACATGCACTAAAGACATACCACATGGTTTTTGTTGCTGTACACTTGCACAATGCACTCCTGATCCCAGAGTGCAGCAGGTAGGGGAGTACAGGGGTGCTAGAGCAGGGGTCTCCAACCTTTTCTAGCATGAGAGATACTTTTACTTTCTGTCACGAGCTACTCATTTTTTTCTAGCTTTAGAATAGGCATATTCTTCTCTTCTTCTCTCCCCTGCAACTCTTCCCCGGGTCCTTAGTGTTCAAGAGAAAGTAGTGCGCTGTTTTCTGTCAATATACAGTGGGGAAAAAAAGTATTTAGTCAGCCACCAATTGTGCAAGTTCTCCCACTTAAAAAGATGAGAGAGGCCTGTAATTTTCATCATAGGTACACGTCAACTATGACAGACAAAATGAGAAAAAAAATTCCAGAAAATCACATTGTAGGATTTTTAATGAATTTATTGGCATATGATGGTGGAAAATAAGTATTTGGTCAATAACAAAAGTTTCTCAATACTTTGTTGTATACCCTTTGTTGGCAATGACACAGGTCAAACGTTTTCTGTAAGTCTTCACAAGGTTTTCACACACTGTTGCTGGTATTTTGGCCCATTCCTCCATGCAGATCTCCTCTAGAGCAGTGATGTTTTGGGGCTGTCGCTGGGCAACACAGACTTTCAACTCCCTCCAAAGATTTTCTATGGGGTTGAGATCTGGAGACTGGCTAGGCCACTCCAGGACCTTGAAATGCTTCTTACGAAGCCACTCCTTCGTTGCCCGGGCGGTGTGTTTGGGATCATTGTCATGCTGAAAGACCCAGCCACGTTTCATCTTCAATGCCCTTGCTGATGGAAGGAGGGTTTCACTCAAAATCTCACGATACATGGCCCCATTCATTCTTTCCTTTACACGGATCAGTCGTCCTGGTCCCTTTGCAGAAAAACAGCCCCAAAGCATGATGTTTCCAACCCCATGCTTCACAGTAGGTATGGTGTTCTTTGGATGCAACTCAGCATTCTTTGTCCTCCAAACATGACGAGTTGAGTTTTTACCAAAAAGTTATATTTTGGTTTCATCTGACCATATGACATTCTCCCAATCCTCTTCTGGATCATCCAAATGCACTTCAGACGGGCCTGGACATGTACTGGCTTAAGCAGGGGGACACGTCTCGCACTGCAGGATTTGAGTCCCTGGCGGCGTAGTGTGTTACTGATGGTTGGCTTTGTTACTTTGGTCCCAGCTCTCTGCAGGTCATTCACTAGGTCCCCCCCGTGTGGTTCTGGGATTTTTGCTCACCGTTCTTGTGATCATTTTGACCCCACGGGGTGAGATCTTGCGTGGAGCCCCAGATCGAGGGAGATTATCAGTGGTCTTGTATGTCTTCCATTTCCTAATAATTGCTCCCACAGTTGATTTCTTCAAACCAAGCTGCTTACCTATTGCAGATTCAGTCTTCCCAGCCTGGTGCAGGTCTACAATTTTGTTTTTGGTGTCCTTTGACAGCTCTTTGGTCTTGGCCATTGTGAAGTTTGGAGTGTGACTGTTTGAGGTTGTGGACAGGTGTCTTTTATACTGATAACAAGTTCAAACAGGTGCCATTAATACAGGTAACGAGTGGAGGACAGAGGAGCCTCTTAAAGAAGAAGTTACAGGTCTGTGAGAGCCAGAAATCTTGCTTGTTTGTAGGTGACCAAATACTTATTTTCCACCATAATTTGCAAATAAATTCATAAAAAATCCTACAATGTGATTTTCTGGATTTTTTTCCCTCATTTTGTCTGTCATAGTTGACGTGTACCTATGATGAAAATTGCAGGCCTCTCTCATCTTTTTAAGTGGGAGAACTTGCACAATTGGTGGCTGACTAAATACTTTTTTTCCCCACTGTACCTGGTAAAATAATGTGGATGGTCTATAAAATCTGTGATTTCTTTCCCAAATTCTGTTTTATATTTTCCCAAAAATTGTTTTCTCGTTTTTTTCCCCCTGGTTTTAGATTTCTTTTGAGGTTTTTCACTCTCAAAATTACAATTGTTCATAGAGAAACAACGAAATTGGATGTTCTGAGTCGATGTCAATGCTTAAATCACATCAGAAGACACTTTTTTGGGGGGTTCTGGGAGAAAACTAAAACATCTGGAGTGTAATTCCCCGTTAATTGCGCATCTTAGTGTGCCATCTAATGTGCTGGTCTAGCGATGGTTTTGTACTGTTGCTGATCATTTAATGGCAAAGTTTGCTTCTAACAAATAATAGATACAAATGATATACTTAATCATTATATAATTTACTTCTGCCAGGTAAGCCTACTTTGCAGTTAACATTTAATTTAGAAGGTTTTGGGGAAAGTATTTCTGTCAGCCCACAAGATGGTTATCACATCAACTGGCTACTAGTGATGGGCATTCCCTAGTCTTTTCTGTGACCCGGATCATTTGGCTCCGTTCACCTAAAATAACCGTTAATTTGACTCCCAAACGGCTCTTCGTTCAGTAATGCTTAGAAATTGACCTAAAACAATTGTCAATCACTAATTTTAAACCGAAAACGTTGCCTACCATTATGTCAGATCGTCAAATGATTAGATGGTCTGCAAAAAAAATGAAGATACAATTTCAGTGGTGTGTATTCATGGCTGCCAAGGGAAGCCAGGCTTCCACAAATATTTGACTATTAAATCAATTAAAATTATAAAATAGTTTATCTTTCGTCTCTCTCTGTGTTTTCATAATTTTCCTTGAATTCGCAAGTGGCTGAATCTCATAGGAGAAATCATCCGAGCGAGGGAAACAGTGCCTCTCTGTCTCAGTATAGGCCCCTTTCTGTGTTTGCAAGCATTGCCACACTAGGACAGAACAAGGGGGAGTTATTATAGAACATGTTGCTTATTAGTGCATTTCACACTACCTTTCGATTATAATTGGATTTTAAGACTTGTATGAATGTCCTGTTTAATATAATGTTGGTCATCATCGCAAATCAACTGCATTATAGGGTACTAGGGGTAACAGCCCCTCCCCCCTGTAATTCACATAAAGACCACAAGATGTCACCAAATTATTTCCCCAACACTTTCCCTTGCTGCCACTGCTCTTGCTCAACACAAAATGTCCTCTGTGTCATCACAACTTTTGGAAATATTTCAACAAAACTATTTTGTGGTAAGTTTATAAAATTTTTTGAAATTTTGAAACCCTTTATGGTTATGAATGTGTTTGGACCTGTCATTTAGACAATGACTAGCCCAGTTAGCGCTAGTTGATGCTAAAAATCACTGAGGAAGCCAAGCCTAGTCAGTAAAAAAGCCATATTACAACCTTTGTTGTGATAATTGCGTTATTTGTTCTATAACCCATTCGTTCATACGCCACCATGACATACAATAAGACCGTGACAACAAAAAGACAACAGTCACACAGTGGCGGAATAAATTTTGACTACACATAAGTTTGTTTCATCACAAAACTGGAAAGCAACATCTGTCCAGTGAAGTCTACAAAGCAAATATTGCATACAAACAGTTATATCACCTGCAGCACGGTCAAGCAAGTTAATGTTTGACAGTTTACTAAACCACTACTGATTTAGAACCAAGTCAGCCCAAAGACAACACGAGCACTTCCTCCGCTATTCCAGCACCATCTCAACTTAAACATTTAAATATCAAATCAACAAGGCTATATATGGTTACTATAATGCACTAAAAACAAACTTAAATGATACCAAAAACAATTTAGTCCTATCAATTTGGCTAAATATCATGTCGCTGTCCATCAGTGGCTGTCGATGCCGTTTAAGATGAGGGAGGATGATTTTTGTTTTGTTTGTATGAGCATGGCCTTATTTCTATTACAGCATATTGGATGACTGTCATTCATATTCCATTCACCCAGCTCAATGTAACATTGATAGGTTTAGGCTACTACATGATACTCAAATTTTCCCTGTACCCATCATGAGGTTGCTACAACCTAGCCTATGAATGAAAGTTTACAACGTAGGTGCACAGGTTGAGAGAATTTTGAGTAATCAAAGTGACAGACAGTGACACATTCAATACCACCTTGCACACTCTTGCCTTCATCTAGCTGATCTAGGGTGTAATCATTAGTCCAACAGTTTCATAATGAGAGTTTCTATTGGACAAATTCAGGTATGTTTATCCCCGTTTCGTGCCCTTTGCTTCCGTTTAAGAAACGTTTTTCAAAAGAATTGGCGGAATGAATACACCCCTGATCACACACGAAGTTCACTTTCATAGCAGACACATAAAAACAGCATGATCACTTTGCACTTTGTATATATAATTCCTTTTAGCAACTATACTGAACAAAAAATTGTATTATAAATCGGGTCATACAAGGCGAGTTGCACTTGGTGCAAATTTAACTTGGCAAATGTCCAATGGTCAATCAGCAAACATCACTTTACTTCTATATTGAAAAAATATATAAACGCAACATGCAACAATTTCAAAGATTTTGCTGAGTTACAGCTCATATTAGGAAATCAATCAATTGGAATAAATTCATTAGGCCCTAATCTATGGATTTCACATGACTGGGCAGGGGCACAGCCATGGGTGGGCCTGGGAGGGCATAGGCCTACCCACTTAGAAGCCAGGCCCAGCCAATTAGAAGGAGTTTTTCCCTACAAAAGGGCTTTATTACAGACAAAAATACTCCTCAGCACCCTCCCCTCCTCTGACGATCCCGCAGGCGAAGAAGCCGGATGTGGAGGTCCTGGGCTGGCATGGTTACACGTGGTCTGTGGTTGTAAGGCCGGTTGGACATACTGCCAAATTCTCTAAAATGATGCTGGAGGCGGCTTATGGTAGAGAAATTAACATTATATTCTCTAGCAACAGCTCTGGTGGACATTCCTGCAGTCAGCATGCCAATTGCACGCTCCTTCAAAACATGAGACATCTGTGGCATTGTGTCGTGTGACAAAACTGCACATTTTAGAGTGGCCTTTTATTGTCCCCGGCACAAGGTGCACCTGTGTAATGATCATGCTGTCTAATAAGCTTCTTGATATGCCACACCTGTCAGGTGGATGGATTATCTTGACAAAGGATAAAATGCTTACTAACAGGGATGTAAACAAATTTGTGCACAGCATGAGAGAAATACGTTTTATGTGCGTATGAAACATTTCTGGGATCTTTTACACCAGCTCATGAATTATGGGACCAACACTTTACATGTTGCGTTTATATTTTTTGTTCAGTGTAGCTCTCCTCCTCTCACCGTTTCTCCTTGCTTATGGAATTCAGTGCACAACACATCAGCTGTCTGTGACCAGGCGAAAAACCTTTCCAAGCCAAACCTTCATATTTATTTTTTATATTATTTTTATTTCACCTTTATTTAACCAGGTAAGCCAGTTGAGAACAAGTTCTCATTTACAACTGCGACCTGGCCAAGATAAAGCAAAGCAGTGCGATAAAAAGCAACACAAAGTTACATATGGGGTAAAACAAAACATAGTCAAAAATACAACAGAAAATATATATACAGTGTGTTCAAATGTAGCAAGTTATGGAGGTATCATGACCCCTAACCACTAAACACAGCCTACATCGTTGTCACGTCATAGTCAACATACTAGAACTAACGCGTTAGTAACCTTCTACAATCATGCAGTACTGTGTACAGTCAGAAAACAGTTTAGCAGTTACACCCGTGGGCCCCGGTTGCAATAAATTAATAAAATCAAACGCTTACCTTGACTTGGAAGAGTTCCAGTGTTGGATAGCCATAGCCAGCTAGCTAACATAGCATCCCTCTCTGTTTGAGCCGGGTGCTTGAGTAGGTTAAACTAGGTAGCTGTATTCGCTAGCTAAGTGAAAGTTAAAAAAAAAACTAAATATAGCTAGCTCTCTCTCTTTGTCTCCCCCCCTCTCTCTCTCTCTCTCTCTCTCTCTCTCTCTCTCCCTCTCTTGCGTCTCCTTAACTTTGGAAGAAATTAATTTGTTTAAAATTGTTCAACTATTTTCTTTCTCTCTCTTTGAGTCCACTACTCACCACATTTTATGCACTGCAGTGCTAGCTAGCTGTAGCTTATGCTTTCAGAACTAGATTCATTCTTTGATTGGGTGGACAACATGTCAGTTCATGCTGCAAGAGCTCTGATAGGTTGGAGGACGTCCTCCAGAAGTTGTCATAATTACTATCTACGTCTATGGAAGGGGGTGAGAACCATGAGCCTCTTAGGTTTTGTACTGAAGTCAATGTACCCAGAGGAGGACGGAAGCTAACTGTCCTCAGGCTACACCATGGTGCTACCCTACAGAGAGCTGCTGAGGCCACTGTAGATCTTCATTGCAAAACAGTGAGTTTTAATCAATTATTTGGTGATGTGAATATATTTTGTATAGTTTTATCTAAAAATGATACTATTTTTATTTTTATGAAATTCACTGAGGAGGATGGTCCTCCCCTTCCTCCTCTGAGGAGCCTCCACTGCTCCATGGTACTGATTTCTGTGTGTGTGCGTGCGCAAGCAAGTAAAACTAAAAATGTTGACTGACCCACCCTACTTGTAGACTAGCTGAATGCCAATGGCTCTGTCATACAGTACACTTAAAAATGTTGTTGTCATAGGCTACCTAGCTAAAATGCTTGCTTGTCAGACTTCCTCGCATGGGCAACAATGAACCAGCTAAGTTAGCTAGCTAGCAAACGTTAATTAATGTGAGCCTAATTGGCTACATCTAGGCTACATATTGAACTTCAATCATCTCAGGCCAGTGGCACAACATATTAATTTATGGTTACATCAGAATCGGCATCATAATCTTTGGACTGTACAGAGAATTAAGTTAAAACCAGAAGACCAAATCCCCATCTCCATCCATGGCTTAGGAAAGGGCCGATTTAGCAAGTTAGCTACTGCAAGACATCAACACAAGCAGACCAGAAACAGACACGTTTTTCTGAAAATGGCTAATTATTTTATGTTTTTTTTATCAAGAGAGGCCAAATGCTTGCTGGCATCAAACAATCAAATGCTACAGCGGCAACATGTTATACTCTTTTGGTCCAGACAGCATCAGATACATGGGCTAAACATACTGAGACAGAGGGGGGCCGTTTCCCTCGCTCTGAAGATTTCTCAGGTGAGATTCAGACAGACACTTGCGAATTCACGGAAATATTCTGAAAACACAGAGACATGAAAGAGAAATTATTTTATAATTGTAATTAATTTATTGGTCAAATATTTGTGGAAGCCTGGCTTCCCTTGGCATCCATGAATACATGCCACTGAAAATAAGTAGTTTTGTTGTGATCACAAGAAAATCCTAACAATTCAACTAAAGAGCGCCACAGTCAGGCAGAAAAATCGGAATGTTCTATCAAAGTGAGAACAATTAGTTTCCCTGGCAGATATGTCTTCTACTTAGAAATACTATAACAGTAAATTAATAGATGTCATTACCTTTGACAAATAAATCTCAGTGTGAAAAGGCGTCCCAATTCTCTGTTTTGTCAACGAACTCAATGTATTCCAAACACTGGTGGTAACCAGATGACCCCAATAATTTAGGTAGCCTAGTAAACCATGCCCCGCTTTGGTATGGTCTATTGCGAACTGTCTGGGACTCCTTGTTTCCCTGTTAACGACTACTCAAATATATTTTACTTATTAAATCAAAGACGAAATTAACTGCAATACACTGGTCTCAAACATATTAGCATAACTAGTCTACACAGAACCACGGCAGGCCCATTGTAAATTGAGAGGCGTTTTTGTATTAAAACGTGTCCCAGCGCAACATACCTAGCTCTGCCCACTGGGGGAGTGGCTTACGGAGCGCTCTTTAAAATTAACGCTCATATCGCCGTATTCCAACGGACCGAGTTATCTCACCACACTCAATCAATCAATCAAATGTATTTATAAAGCCCTTTTTTGTCACAAAGTGCTATACAGAAACCCAGCCTAAAACCCCAAACAGCAAGCAATGCAGGGTGACCACACCGGCTCTTTTTTTATTTTTTTTATTTCACCTTTATTTAACCAGGTAAACCAGTTGAGAACAAGTTCTCATTTACAACTGCGACCTGGCCAAGATAAAGCAAAGCAGTGCGATAAAAACAACAACACAGAGTTACATATGGGGTAAAACAAAACAAAGTCAAAAATACAACAGAAATACATATATATACAGTGTGTGCAAATGTAGCAAGTTATGGAGGCAAGGCAATAAAATAGGCTATAGTGCATTAAAAAAAGGCTCTCCCCTGCTACTTAAACATTTTTAGTTGACATTTTTTGCTTCAGACCTGCGAGACCAAGTAGGTGGAATTTAGACCATCACTAGCTAGGTGTCCATCCAATTGGTGACATATTTTCACGCTAATATTCTAAAATCCATCAAATTGATTTGTTGCAGATAAAAGGCTGTGCACGTAGCGCACATAAAAATACATTTTGCGGTTAAACTCCCATGTACCGAATAAAAAATGGAAGTTAAATGGGTTTCCATCGCATTTTCAACTCTACTGGTCTCTACTTTCTCACAAAAAATGATAAAATCTGGAATTGGCAGGTGCGCTCTGACCACCAGCGCTATCTGCACGCTGTTGGCTAGAGCGCACGTTAGCCTATGTGATGAGATTATTATTATTATGGACAAAAGACCGAGATTTATTTGTATTTGTAAAACGGCAGCCAAGCATCGATTATCATGTATCCAGAATAATACCCATGATATTTATTGGAAAGGAGCATCGAGTTCATCACCTTGCACTTTCACCACCCTGTGATGTTCATCATAATTTAAAATAGGGTGACATCAGCTAAATTGGGCCACTTTTTGGTAAATCGTTTGGGACAATAATACAATACCATATATGCCTTTTCCATGTGTTTTTATGATTAATAATGACTGTTTTTGATAATTTTGTGTTGAAATTATTTAATAAAATATAATTATTTAGGCCCTACAGTTCTTGAAACATCAGCTCTGCCAACATTTGTTGCATGAGCAGTTTCAGGTAAAATGGGCCACAGCTTCAGGTAAAATGGGCCAGTCAAACTCCAAAGGGAAATAGTCATTTATCATCAATTTTAATTTTAAAACACAGTTGCTTATACAGCCACATAACATTTAAACTGCATTAAACAAAAATTCATATGTGCCATTCAAAAAACATTTTGGGTGCAAACCCACATATTCAAATGTGCAATTAAAAAATCCATTTTGGAACAGCATAGATCAGTGAACTGTCAGTGGTGTGTGTGTGTGTGTGTGTGTGTGTGTGTGTGTGTGTGTGTGTGTGTGTGTGTGTGTGTGTGTGTGTGAACAACACATTTAGAACAAAATGTGCATTCACAAAAATACAAAAATTCACATTCCAAATTATTAACTGATATGTTTGTGTGAAAACTTTTCAAACACAGTCTTTGCAAATGAAACCATCGTCAGCACAGATACCATTGTCTTCACCACAGCTCTCATGAAACCAGGCAGAACATGGAACACATTTTAACCATTCCTCAGTAGCCTTAGGGTCATTTGGGTCACCATAGTGGGTGTTGCAGACTTTGCAAGGTGATTTGCTTCTCTTGCCCTGCTTTTTTTTCCCTTTCGGTTGCTTGCTGCCCGGGTACCAGCTGGCTTGCTTGGCTGGATGCTTGCTGGATGATTTTTTTGTTTGAATATATTCAATGTGTTGCTCACTTGTTAGGTTATACGATGGTGGCTTCACTCTCTTTCTGATGGCCCTCTCCCTTTGCGGCATTGAGATCAAGTCATTGAATGTGACCGATCTCACAGACTGAACAGAAAGAAAATAACAAAAAGAGCCTATATTATTGCAAGAAATAGAATAATTATTTGGTGTACATTTTATATGATTAGGGACTAAATTGTGTGTATGTATGTGTGTGTGCGTGTGTGTGTGTGTATGCACGTACATACACATACAAACACAAACACACACCCTTACACACAAACTCACTCACACACACTCAAACACATGTGTATGTGTGTTTGTGAGTGACACAAATGATGGCCCATTTTAGCTGAAACCATGTGGCCCATTTTACCTCAAGGGGTTAAGGTAAATTGGGCCCCCAAAAAGCATCACTTTTTCAAAAAATATGTTCATATACCAAACTAACAACATTATTTCTGATTGATGCCATCAAGACAGATATTATGCATAGTTTTTTATGGGCATGTTGTTGTTTTTACAGATTTATCATCCTTATAATAGTTTAGTTAGATTTGGTATGCCAGGCTACTCACCATGCAGCTTTCTGGTGCAGTCTTGATTTGAATTATTGCACTGCCCACCATAGCAACCATGAACCAATCAAATCACCTGTTACTTGTCAAGTACAGTTATGACAACAGTTTGAAATCCTTTTGCAGTCATTGGCTCTAAATTCCAGAGGGGCTGGGACCCCCAAACCTTAAATGGCCCATTTTACCTGATGGCCCATTTTACCTGATATCACCCTACACAAATGCGGGACAACAGGATGGTTTTGCGGGACAATGTAGCGAACATGAATAAAAACGTTTGAATAAAAAGGTACTGGAGAGCAATACAATTGTAAATGACATCATAATTTTTCTAATTTTGTACCGACTGATATTGAATATCATTATAGAATATGCATGAAATTGCAACGTCTGTCTATTGTCTCAATAACATTTTTAATTCCCTCAAATACCAAGTTAGGCATACTTAATTTCAAAATAGGCCATGGCATCATCACTGTCGATCGTGAATGATAATTCTTCACGTTTTGACAGTGAAATATTCAAACCGCGTCTGCATGCCAATCATTTGATCTCAATCAGATTCATGGGAATATGCATTTAGATCTTCTTGAGTTACTATATAGCCTTCCTGTATTTTGTTTCAATCAAAGCACATTCTGCCTAGTGGCGCGCGCTGGTGAGTTTTGGCCGCAGATACTTTTTGGGGACTATTCAGCTAACCCTCCTAAAATCTCATGAGAAATGAGGAGGTGTTTTGGAGTAACAGTAACTATTGTATTTCATTCTGTTATGTAGAATACTCATGAATCATTATGATCTCCCAAGACATTGATTCAGCTTTTATCTAACTTTACTAATGAGCACCATTGTAAGAAGTGGCTGAGCGACGCTCGGGTGTGCTCTGGCGACACTACACCCCTGCAGTCCGCTGCACCCAACGAGCACACAATTTGGTGATGTAGAAACGAGAGACCACGTGTGGCTGTTTTATGAAAATCTGGGAATATTTGTCCAAGGAAACATTTCTGGTTGGTTTTAGGATGGGAGACTTTTAAAACGGGATTGAGTGAAGTAGCATAAAATATGTTGAATTAGCAACTAATGAGCATGGAGAGCCTCACAAATTTGACTAAATTATAATATGGCTATTTAATAAATTTTGTAACTCTTCATCAGAAGCATGCTTTTTGTAAGTAGTTATCAGTAGTTATCAGTAGTTATCTAACTGTCCTCTCCAAGTTTAGCTGGAATTGAGCCCGAAAGGATTTGAGAAATATTGGTTGACGATAGGCCTATGACATTGGCCTACGTCTCGTCTTGCGCTGCGAAGAGTATCAGTTCTCAACAACGATTGGAGAAGTGTTTAACATCACCATGGCTTAGGCTACCACATCCTTATGATAGCCTATATATATTTTCATAAACTCAAAGTGACTGCAAGAGACAGGTTGCAATGTCTGACTGACATACGGGATAAATCGGCCTTTTTTCCCTAAATTGGTGGTGTTTGAATTTGTTGAAAAAATGCGGGACAGGATTGTTTGGTTGCTGGACACCGGACAAAGGGACAAAATGCGGGACTGTCCCGCACAATCCGGGACATGTGGTCACCCTACACACAACATGTCATCGCGTGACTCCAAGTTTACTTATATGATGGTTATTATATCAGTATTTGCGCATAAGAGCGTTTCCACCGACATTTCTCGCATAAATAATTTTACCGACACAAAAAGATCCCACCTTGTCTAGCATATTTTGTTTGTTCGACATTTGGAAAGTTTACCGAAACATTTTCTGTTTCCATCAGGCCTGTCATTTATTTTTATTTTTAAATCAGACATACTTTACTGGCATAAACAGGTTGGAAGGAAACCTGGTTACTGTTATTGATCAATTCATTAAGTTAGGGAGATGGGTATGGTGCATGGTTGGAATGTTTCAGTTTTCCCCCAATTTTGTCATACTGTAAACTTACGGTGGCTGTGATAAAGATGGACATCCCATGGAAATTCAGTAATGCCTTGACACACACCGAGAACCTATGTAGGCAATACATTGGAACAAAACTTCTCGGTACAGAACTTGTCAACAGGAAGCTAGCTTGTTTTGAACTGAGGCCTCGTGTGGTTACAATAGCTATTTCTGATAAGAACTGTACTTGCTCATTGTTTATCCAAAAGAGGAACTAAGTAAACAAACGCATCTCAATGGACAAATGAGTGTTCCCACATGCATATACTATTAGAGCTAGACTGGGTACCAGTCTGTTTGTGTCAATATTCCACTCTTGTACTTCGTGTCATATGACAAACATAAGGGGTGGAATGTTAGCACAAAATAATTCTGGATTTCAGACTAACAGAGACCATTGTGTTCCAGATAATAACTGAGCATTGCCCACATCTGTTCATGCAAAAAATTATGTAAAGTAGGCAATCTATTTAAAAAATTGTGTTGAAACCCCCATAGTTTCTTTCTAGAGTGGTAAGTGACGTTTGTCATGTGCAGGAGGGGGAATTTGTGGGGTGTTTTTCTCGTCACCATTGCGTGGAACTACTACAGCTAAAGGAACTGCTAGAGGTGATAAATACTAGAGGGTTTAATTAAATAGCACTTTGACAGAAGCCAGGAAGTCAGACTTTTAATCTCAAACATAATGGAAATTCTGGGTTCTCTACTAATCCTTTGGCTGGGTACCATCACAGGTACTGAACTCTACTCTATGATTTTTGAATAATATTAATTGTGTTATGTGGAGGTATTAAGTACAGTATATGCCATTATTGGTCTACAAAATAAATAAATAAAAAACTTTCAAAAATGTGAACCTGCTGTTCCTTTGTCTTTAGGGACCAGGGCAGATGTCCATCCAATAGACAAATATGGGTTGAAGGGCAGTGCTGTGTGTTTGGCAGTTAGAGAAAACCCTCAGCAAGAGATGAAAATGAAATGGATGATTGATGGTAATGTAATAGCTTTGAGTGAAGAAGTTTCTCCTCAATACAAGGAGAGGGTAGATTATAACTCCACAGACTACACTCTTTGTCTCAGGAAACTGGAACAAACAGATGCTGGAATCTACATTGCATATAAGGTTGAGAAATGGAAGGAGACACAAGTGGTCAAATACAATTTGATGGTCCAAGGTAAGTTTTGTACAGGCTTCTTACATTCCACTCATTAGCTACGTTTCCATAAACTTGTCCAGTAATTTTTTTTGTCAACATTTAGAAAGCATATCAAATAAATGCAACAATTGCCTTCTATCAGTGGTGTAAAGTACTTAAGTAAAAATAATTTAAAGTACTACTTAAGTTGTTTTCTGGGGTATCTGTACTTTACTTTACTATTTATATTTTTGACAACTTTTACTTTGACTTCACTACATTCCTAAATAAAATAATGTACTTTTTACTCCATACATTTTCCCTGACACCCAAAAGTACACGTTACATTTTGAATGCTTAGCATGAAAGGAAAATGGTCCAATTCACTCACTTATCAAGAGAACGTCCCTGGTCATCCCTACTGCCTCTGATCTGACTCACTAAACACACATGCTTCATTTGTCTCCCGAGTGGCGCAGTGGTCTAAGGCATGCAGTGCTAGCTGTGCCACTAGAGATCCTGGTTTGAATCCAGGCGCTGTAGTAGCTGACAGGGAGACCCATGGGGCGGCGCACAATTGGCCCAGCGTTGTCCAGGGTAGGGGAGGGAATGGCTGGCAGGGATGTAGAGCATGGCGTTTGTAACGACAGGGTTGTGGGTTCGATTCCCACGGGGGGCCAGTATTTAAAAAATAATGTACGCACTCACTAACTGTAAGTCGCTCTGGAGAAGAGCGTCTGCTAAATGACTGTAATGTAAATGTTTGTAAATTATGTCTGAGTGTTGAGTTAAAATGGCTAAAATGGTGCTGTCTGGTTTGCTTAATATAAGGAATTCTGAATAATTTATACTTTTACTTTTGTACTTAAGTATATTTGAGCAATTACATTTAATTTTGATACTTAAGTATATTTAAAACCAAATACTTTTAGACTTTTACTCAAGTAGGATTTTACTGGGTGACTTTCACTTTAACTTTAGTAATTTTCTATGAGTACAAGTAAAATTACCTTCAAGTATGACAATTGGGTACTTTTTACACCACTGCCTGCTACGGTGCATTTTCATTGAACTGTCGATGAAAACAGCTGGACATAATGACATCACACCTGAACAAATATAAATTATTCGCAAAAAACCTAGTGTGGAATAAAAATTAAATGGTTGAAGTGTTTCCATTATCCATTTAGGCAAATTGCGCATTAATAAATTGGCGACAGCCTGTTTGCCCTCCCACCTATCTGTTTCATGTCTCAGGTAGCCCGCAAAAACCAGCATGGATAGAATGCAAGAAATGACTCATATTTACCATATTCTAATAATTATCATGTGCCAACGTTTCTCCACGGTCCATGCCATGGTGAAACTTACACTCCTGTAGATCTGAAATAATTGAATGGTTAAACTTGCATCCAGCTAACCAGGAAGGCAAGATGAAGCAATTCAGGCATTCTTAATAAGTCAAGTCCTGCAAAGAAACATTATTTTTATAGTTGAAAAATAGATTTAGCAAGCAGTAGGCATTTAGAATTAAAGTGGAGTGGAACTTTAAAGTTATGTGATGACATCACTTGCCCGCTTACCTTCAAAATTATTCGGCAATCATACTTTATTCGAAAAACACAGTTTCAATCATCATTTGTTGCAATAAAGAAAGTTAGAAAAAAGAAAAATCCATCCCTTTCAGAAGGATACAAATATTGTCAATCTTTAGAACATTTATCCTATAGATGCCTTTCCATTACACATGTGGCAATCAGGGGCGGCCTGTTCAATAGGGCGATATGGGCGACGCACTGCCAAACGGGAAAAGGAAGGGATTTTTTTTCTAATCAATTATATCACGGCAACAGTAGTTATCAGTGTTGTAATCTAGACGTCTGATCTGCCACAGTGCCACACTGCCACTAAATGTCGAATCAGGCTAAAGTCGTGCTTCAAATGGCCACCCCCCCTTTTGGGGCGATTTCAGTCAGGTTGAAAATCGCCCAGAAGTCTGTCATAGACTCCCATGTAAAATCTATTTTTTTCAAATTTCAGAGCTTTCAATACAATCTCTATGGGTGTCTGAGGGCTTGCACTTACGCGCTTTCGTCATACGTAACGTAACCATGAACGTAACTAAGAAAATAGCGGGTAGCAGCGTCTCTGTTGCGACCTGCAGTGTGTGTGACGTTATCTTATGTTTTTAATCTTATGTTTTTAATTTGTACACTTAGTGGCGTTATTTTATGTTTTTAATTTGTACACTTAGTTTACAAACATTCTGCCAACCATGGATTTCCAGTTGTGGGGTCACGGTGTTGGACTGATCTTGTTGATCGTGTACATACCCGCTACTGAACGGACTAAATAATGAAAACGCTGCTGGCAGCGGAATCCAATACAGCAGGGAGTTTTTACTACAATGCAACTCAAATACGAACGCGATGGATATCCCAATGGCCCATCTAATACCTGATTGTCTGCGAGTGGATTACAAACCCAAATGCAAACGTGGAAAACGCGGGGGAATCAGACAACGACTTAAAAAAATTAAGAACAAACTTCCCTTACCCACCACCTTGCTGATTAATGCCCAGTCACTGAGGGGGAAAGCGGATGAGTTGTCAGCGAATCTGCGCTTCCAACACGAATATCGGGAGGCCTGTTTGCTGGCATTTACTGAGACTTGGCTGGATGACAGAGTCCCGGACAGAGAAGTGGAGCCGGCCGGCTTCACCCTGGTCAGAGCGGACCGCGATCTGACAGTCACAGGGAAACTTCACGGCGGGGCGTCTGTCAGGGACCAGTGGTGTAAATCGATCCTGGTAAGAGAGCGACTCTGTACCCCCGACATTGAACTGCTTTCTGTGTCACTGCGACCTTACTATCTGCCCCGTGAGTTCCCCCAATTGTTTGTTACCGTTGTGTACATTCAACCAAAAGCTAATATAACAAAGGCATCAGAGATTATTTATAATCTGTCACAGAAACTGGAATCCATCTCCCCCGACGCACCCAAATTTATTTTAGGGATTTTAACAACTGTACCTTGCACAAAGTCTTGCGCACATACCATCAGTATGTGAAATGTCACACTAGGAAAAATAGGACTCTTGATTTGTGCTATGGGACAATACCAAAGGCGTTCTCTGCCACCACCAGACCTCCTCTGGGGACATCAGACCACAATGTGGTCTACCTCAGGCCAATTTACTGTCGCCTCCAGGAGAGGGAGAAACCCACAGTTAAAACTGTCCAGATCTGGAATGACAACAGTATCACTTGGGGTGTTTTGACTGTACAGTGTGGGAGGTATTTGAGGACAGCAGCTCTGATCTGGATGAACTCACAGAGGTTATTTCAGACTATGTAAACTTCTGTGTTGAGTCAGTTGTGCCTACTAAGACCTGTAAAATCTTCCCTAACAACAAGCCTTGGGTATCAAAACATCTAAAATCACTACTTGATAGGAAGAAGGCAGTTTATGCTGGGGGTGATAGACAGGCTTTAAGAGATGTACAACGTGAGATAAAAAGACAGATACTGGTGGACAAGTTTTGCGGAGTGTTTGAGTTAGCTTTGCGAGGTAAAGATGAAACTGAGGGCTCCACCAACCCTGGTAAGCCAACACTTTTGAGATCAGTCAATAAATGCTTCTGGTATTGACTTATATGCTGCCCCTGTCTTCATGTTGTTGCTGGACATATCTTTTTTTAAATGTGTGTAGGTCACCTAAATCATCAGAAAAATTGCCCCCCCTGAGAATTTTTTCAGGAGCCGCCACTGGTGGCAATGCTTTTTTTTAACGATATTGCTTTTGTCGCATAAACCTGAATCAATGCAAACCTGCCTAGTGTCACCTGCTTGGTTTGATGGATGTCATCTTTTAGAGCTCCATGTCCTTTTCTGGACATCTGGACATATTTTGTAAACTTTGATATTATCACTTATTTTAGAAGCTGTTTCCAGACCAGTCATGGAGGTGGTGTCTCTCTACTCCAACTATACTGCTGGACTCTGTGATGTCACAGTGAACTGTTCAGTTACAGGTGTGTGGGTGTTGTCTGTCTGTGATGGAGGTCAGTGCACACTGTCACAGCAGTCTCTGTCACACACCAGAGTCAACATCATCATCTCCAATGACAACGGGACTATCCAGTGCACCGGCAGAAATCACTTCAGTGCAGAGACCAACTCACTTCGCATGGAGGACATATGTAAGTCTAATTTACTAGCTTCCACCTTCTGTGCATACCATTGTAATTTTTTAAATCAATAACATTTTAATATCGTTGCTGTTATTATAATTATATTCTAATTAAATAATTTTCCATAAAAAAAAAAACGGAATAACAATACGTGTGTGTGTGTGTGTTACCTCTCAGGTATTGGTGAGAAGAAGGGGAGAGCTTCAACATTACCAGTTGTGACCATTGTGGGCAGTGTTACTGGTGGACTATTCTTTGTTGGTGTGTTAGTTGGTGTAGGATGCCTCATATCAACCAGAAGACGGCAATCCCCTAAAGAGCAACAGTCTATGCAGGTAACCTCTCTGTCAATCATGTTTAACCTCCTAAAGTCGATTTGTCTGTGCCCCCATCAAAATCCGTCTGTTTAAGCTATTTGGTGGCAGAGCTACAGCGATGTTTGTCAGAGCAGGAGACATTCCAAAAATGTGTCTTCTCACGAAAACATCCAAAGTGTCCGAACAGTTTGGGCTACACACTACTATGACCCCTCTGGAAAGATCAGACTATCAAGAACACGATGGTGTTCTCCGTTTTGCTCTAAGACCCTCACAAGCCTCATCTGAAGGTAACCCAGTACCGGTTAAAAAAATTATTGGAAGTATGGAAGGAGTTTTGTGCCCCCAAAAATCGGAGCTTTCTTATATCTCTCAGATATTGGACGGACACTTCAAAACATACTTCTTATTGATTTTTTTTTTTTACTATCTGTTTTGCCATGTATGAATGTTTTATTCAATGCGTTTCTGAGGGCTAATAGCAGTAAGGCCAAATTTAATCTTTCATCAAATATTATTTTTATATACTTTTTTGATACCTACAGGGGTCCTAAAATTCTAAATGAAATTGCTAAATGATCCATGGTATGACCATCTTAAAACAATTCCATGTTAGCTGAGTAGAAACCCAGCCCCAGTCCCTTAGGGGACTTGTGAGAATACTACAGACTTTGTGGCGCAGTAGAAAGATCAGCATATCCCAAAACCAGAGATTGTGAGTTCAAATCCCAGATGGGGTCACATTGGAAAGTATTCAGTGATCATGTCAAATTTCACTGACCTGTTAAACTTTGAGCGTTTGTTTTGGGCCCTGTACAGATTATTTTGGGAAAGCTACAGTCCTCGTCTTTTTGGTAGTTGAACTCAAATCTTACTGCTGAGGTCTTATCTTCTTGGTCTTCCTGTTATACCAGGTGCTGTAGATGTCCTGAATGGCAGGCAGTGTGCCCCCGGTGATGCGTTTGGCTGACTGCACCACCCTCTGGAGAGCCCTGTGGTTACGGGTGGTGCAGTTGCCGTACCAGGAGGTGATACAGCCCTACAGAATGCTTGCAATGGTGCATCTGTAGAAGTTTGTGAGGGTCTTAGGGGCGATGTTGAATTTGTTCAGGCGCCTGAGGTTGATGAGGTGCTGTTGCGTCTTCTTCACCACGCTGTCGGTGTGGACGGACCATTTCAGGTCGCCAGTGATGTGCACGCTGATAAACTTGAAGCTTAGACCCTCTCCACTGCGGCCCTGTCGATGTTGATGCTGCTCTCTCTGCTGTCTCCTGTAGTCCACGTTCAGCTCCTTTGTTTTATTGACATTGAGGTGGAGGTTATATTCCTGACACCACTCCGCCAGGGCTTTCACCTCTTCCCTGTAGGCTGTCTCGTCGTTGTTGTTAATCAGGCCTACCACTGTTGTGTCATCAGCAAACTTGATGATTGAGTTGGAGACGTGCGTAGCCACGCAGTCATGGGTGAACAGGGAGTACAGGAGGGGTCTGAACGCGCACCCCTGTGGGGCCCCGTGATGAGGATCAGCGTGGAAGAGGTGTTGTTGCCTACCTTCACCACTTGGGGTCGGACCCTCTGGAAGTATAGGACACAGTTGCACAGGGAGGGGTTCAGGCCCAGGGCCCTGAGCTTAGTGATGAGCTTGGAGGGCACTATGGTGTTGAATGCTGAGCTGTAGTCGATCAACAGCATTCTCACATAGGTTTTCCTCTTGTCCAGGTGGGATAGGGCAGTGTGCAGTGCTATGGCAATTGCGTCGTCCGTGGATCTGTTGGGTTGGTATGCAACAGACTAGGATAAGGAGAGATTGAATATGTCCGTAAACACTCCAGCCAGCTGGTCTGCATATGCTCTGAGGACGCGGCTTGGGATGCCGTCTGAGCTGGCAGCCTTGCGAGTGTCTTACTCACGTCGGCCACAGAGATCGGGAGCACACAATTCTGTTGAGCGGTGGGGGCCCACATCAGCGACTCTGTGTTGTTTCTCACATTTCTCATCTCCTAACAGGCTGTTATTACAGAAGTTGACAACCCAGTGGCTGCTATGCCAGGAAGACCAGAACCACAGAACACCCCTGGTTCTGAGGTGACATCTATCTACGTCACTGCAGGGAGACCAGGAGCAGTACCAGCAGCAGCAGCAGCAATAGAAGAACACCACCCAGTGGACAACGGGTACACTTCACCAGAAGAAAATATAGAACCACATTCCCCCCCACAGGCAGACGCACTCTACAGCACTGTGCAGCAACGAGCGGTAGAAGAGTACCACCGAGTTGACAAAGTGGGCTGTCCAAAACAAGAGAGGCCAGCACCACATAGCCCTTCTGAGGCAGAGCCTACATCAATCTACTGCACATTACAGGAGCCAGCTTTAGCACAGTGCCACCCAGTGGACAAAGATGGAAATAACGTCAACAAACCAGACACAGTGTACTGCACAACAGGAGATCAACTACCCCACTAAACTACCCTCCATCCCTCTCAGAGACCCCCCACTAAACTACCCTCCATCCCTCTCAGAGACCTCCCACTAAACTACCCTCCATCCCTCTCAGAGACCCCCTACTAAACTACCCTCCATCCCTCTCAGAGACCCCCTACTAAACTACCCTCCATCCCTCTCAGAGACCCCCTACTAAACTACCCTCCATCCCTCTCAGAGACCCCCTAATAAACTACCCTCCATCCCTCTCAGAGACCCCCTACTAAACGACCCTCCATCCCTCTCAGAGACCCCTACTAAACTACCCTCCATCCCTCTCAGAGACCCCTACTAAACTACCCTCCATCCCTCAGAGACCTCCTACTAAACTACCCCTCCATCCCTCTCAGAGACCACCTACTAAACTACCCTCCATCCCTCTCAGAGACCACCTACTAAACTACCCCTCCATCCCTCTCAGAGACCCCCTACTAAACTACCCCTCCATCCCTCTCAGAGACCCCTGATGTTACATTGACTAAGACTTGACCCATAGACTTAGAAACCAAAGAAGAAACACAGGGGGAGTTACAAAGAAGAGAGAATTTAGAGAATGTATTGTTTATGTCTAATGTCATCCTTATTTAAAGTGTCAATCTGAGATTGCTACATCAATTTTGGGGACTTTTTAATTAGGTATATATAATTATTGATTCTTGATTAATATATATTATGCTTGTTTAAACTCCATTGTTTGTAAACAATGTAATTCTAAACAGACACTGTATAGCTTCAAAACATAGTTAAAACTATAATTTTGATATCACAAATGGTCAGTCCTTACATCCGTAGCCTCGTCTATAAATTTAAGAGTGGTTACACTTCTCCAGCCCAATCCCTAAGCTGTTAACTAAAAAAATGTGGCGGCATTCTTAGTATTTGAACTGCAGGTTTCCCATTTAATGATAAGTCGTTTTGCATACCGTGCTGTAAATGAAAATGATAAAATGATAAAACATGCATATTAATACAGTAGCACAGTACATGCTTTAAAATAAATGTTATATACAAAACAGTTTAATTGAAAATGGGAAGCCCATTCAATCACCCGATCAATCAATCGACCAATCAATAATTCAATTAATGAACCAATCATTCAAGCAATAAATAAATCAAGCAATCAACAGTCAATCAACCAACCAACCGAGTATGTAATTATTTTTCTAATACATACTATATGTCTAATTATTAATATTTTGAGAAATCATATTTACAAATATAACTATAAAAAGGTATCCATCTATCCATTTCAGTAACTGTCACATCCAGCTGGTTATGGGGAGGATATACAGAGGTATGGCAGTCAATTATGGCTAAAAGCAGAACAATCTGAAATATCGGAGTGGCTGCAGTTCTGGATTTTTTGGAAACCCGATTTGCCGTGTCTAAAGATTTCTGTGGATGTGCAGATTTGTATTTATTTAGCTGCTGCCCACTCCACTACCTACGTAGCTGCTCCACTGCCGCTTCCCCTCCTTGATTGGCGATGATCATCTTTGTCTGGTGTAGCCATAGAGATAGATAGAGAATTCTAGTGCCCAAAAGCCTATTTTAGCATGGTCAATGCCATTGAGGGCTTTCACCATTTCACCAAGTCAACTGGGTGGGACTTCTATGGGTTAAAACAGACAGAACGTTGTAACCGTCATAATGGCCTTGAATATGTATTCAAATTACCACTTATTTATTTATTTATTTATTTCAGCTGTTCAGGAATATGAGGCATAGGCTACATCATCATGGTTCAGAAGAGGGTGAGTAAAAATGTGTGCGTAAAATAACACATTCGCAAAACGTCATCTGGATCCGTAGCTTTGAGAAAGAGGTTTTTAAAAACCTTTGTATTCGCAGCAACAGTCCTCAAATATAGCTGGTAGGCTACTCTGCGTTAACATCCAAATGATACATAATGGGTCCGTTTTCCTGGACACAGATTAAGCCTTTTCCTGGACTATAAACTACTTTAAATAGAGAATCTCCATTGCATATTCTTCTTAGTTCAGGAGGTTTTATCTGTGTCTGGCCCTATATATTGTACTACCTTGTACTTTGTGCTGGTTACTCATTCAATAAACTACATTTTGCAATACTATGGAATGGCTGCAAGGCTTTCACAGACTGAATGACTCTCACAGATTCTCTTAGATGGTTCGGCACATGCAAAGTCAAACCAACAAGTGTTGACTAATTCGGACACAGTTTTCCATTTTTCCATTAGGCCCACGGTTAATGGAAACAGAAACCATTACTCCATACAGTATGTCCCAGAAGAAGGAAATATTTTCTGCCAAATATATTGACACCGTTGCACTTTTCTTAAGTGTGGTTCTTAAAAGGTCAAGGTTGACTGTTTTACCCAGACATGGTTTACGAGGACATAATCACAGAACCATGGTACTGTTACTGTTTTTAACACAGAAAGGTACTCTGTCTGCAGGACATAAGAGTGGAAATACTGGGAAAAAAACATGTTATTTTTCTTGAAGGATTTTGTTTAAATATATAATTGTATGTATATAGTGCATTTGGAAAGTATTCAGACCCCTTGAATTTTTCCACATTTTGTTACGTTACAGCCTTATTCTCAAATTGCAAAAAAACATTTTGGGCATAAATCTACACACAATACCCCATAATGACGAAGCAGTACTTTGTTGAAGCACCATTGGCAGCGATTATAGCCCCGAGTCTTCTTCGGTGTGACACTACAAGCTTGGCACACCTGTATTCGGGGAGTTTCTCCCATTCTTCTCTGCAGATCCTCTCAAGCTCTGTCAGGTTGGATGGGGAGCATCGCTGCACAGCTATTTACAGGTCTCTCCAGAGATGTTCGATCGGGTTCAAGTCCAAGCTCTGGCTGGGCCACTCAAGGACATTCAGAGACTTTTCCCGAAGCCACTCCTGCGTTGTCTTGGCTGTGTGCTTAGGGTTGTTGTCCTGTTGGAAGGTGAACCTTCGCCCCAGTCTGAGGTTCTGGGCGCTCTGGAGCAGGTTTTCATCAAGGATCTCTCTGTACTTTGCTCCGTTCATCTTTCCCTCGATCCTGACTAGTCTCCCAGTCCCTGCCGCTGAAAAACATTCCCACAGCATGATGCTGCCACCACCATGCTTCACCGTAGAGATGGTGCAATGTTTCCTCCAGACGTGACGCTTGGCCAAAGAGTTCAATCTTGGTTTCATCAGACCAGAGAATTTTGTTTCTCGTGGTCTGAGTCCTTTAGGTGCCTTTTGGCAAACTCCAAGCGGGCGGTCATGTGCCTTTTACTGAGGAGTGGCTTCCATCTGGCCACTCTAACATAAAGGCCTGATTGGTGGAGTGCTGCAGAGATGGTTGTCCTTCTGGAAGGTTATCCCATCTCCACAGAGGAACTCTGGAGCTCTGTCAGAGTGACCATGGGGTTCTTGGTCACCTCCCTGACCAAAGCCCTTCTCCCCCGATTGCTCGGTTTGGCCGTGCTGCCAGCTCTAGGAAGAGTCTTGGTGGTTCCAAACTTCTTCCATTTAAGAAGGATGGAGGCCACTGTGTTCTTGGGGACCTTCAATGCTGCAGACATTTTTTGGTACCCTTCCCTAGATCTGTGCCTCAACACAATCCTGTCTCGGAGCTCTACGGACAATTCCTTTGACCTCATGGCTTGGTTTTTGCTCTGACATGCATTGTCAACTGTGGGACCTTATATAGACAGGTTTGTGCCTTTCCAAATCATGTCCAATCAATTGAAGTTACCACAGGTGCTCCAATCAAGTTGTAGAAACATCTCAAGGATGATCAATGGAAACAGGATGCAACTGAGCTCAATTTTGAGTCTCATAGCAAAGGGTCTGAATACTTACCTTATTTACATATCTGTTTTTTTATTTTTAATAAATGTGCAAAACATTCTACAAACCTATTTTTGCTTTGTCATTATGGGGTATTGTGTGTAGATTGATGAGGGAAAAAAATAATTAAATCCATTTCAGAATAAGGCTGTAACGTAACAACATTTGGAAAAAGTCAAGGGGTCTGAATACGTAGTATATTTCTAACTGAACGTTTGTAAACATTGCGTCCTGCTGATCGCGCCCCATGTCTGTGATAGTTTATAATGTGTTGGCTAGGTCAGGACACATCTCTAATACTGGAACCTCATCATGCTAACATACTATGAAGTGTCTGTTTTAATAAATGTGAAGATTTACAACAGCTCTGTTTTGGTCCATCTCTATCAAATGAAGTCCCTACAAAACTGCACAATTCTAAGAAAGCCCACACACAATTTACAAATTTTTTATATTTTTATATTGGAAAGATCTTATTTTAAATTAAGCATCTATGAGTCAATGGCAGCCAGGAAAAAATTTTATTATATGAAATGTGGGTCTGATAAAGGTGTTTCTTGCCATGGAAATACAGTGATTCAGATGCAGAGCACCTACACACCTGAGAACTTGAAACAGCTCTTCTCAGCACAGAACTCAGTCAACAGGAAGAGGTTTTCAGTTTCTTGTCACGGTCACTCACACCTTAAAATGGAGCTACACCCCCCCACCCTAACCATAGACGTTAACATCTCATGTAAACGTCTTGTTAACTATTTAGACAGCTGTTAACAATGTTTCGAAATTGTTTTTAATTTCAGCATTGAAATTTCAGGTCATTGATTTTGTTGTTAATGTTGATTTAAAGGAAGAGGTAATTTAATCAATTCAATGTCAATAGTGAGGTCTATCATGAGATTGTTCAGTAATACATCTCATGTGTTCTCCCATCATCAGACGAGTGTTATGGTTGAATTACCTCGGATTATCCTTATCAGCGGGGACTGTGAAGAGACACACACACACAGGCACAGACACACGCATACACACACTTGATAACATCTGCACTCTGCACACACGTACACATATATTTTGTGTTGTAGATATGTGGTAGTAGAGTAGTAGCATGAGGACACACACTTAATGTATTGAGAAATCTGTTGTGAAATGTAATTTTAATGCAAAAAAAAAAGATTTGCCCACGCTGAAGACATCTACTGTATATTGGTGTGCTAATAGAGGACTAGTAAATGCCCAGTGCACTACTTTAGAGTAAAAATTTAAACGAAATATTTCAGTGTTCAGCAGCACTTGTAACTTGAGTCTGATAATTATATGTGGAACACAGTTAATCTGATAATATTTGCGGAATATAAAAAAACTTGCTTGACACAGTTATACGTTTTCCAGTTTCTTGAAATACTTTGCAAATGCAACTTATTTCTATGTGAAAACTGAAATGGTCTGTTCATTCCTTTTACTACACACTTTACTACTACTTTTTTATTCTGCGAGCTCAATGCGCACATTACACAGCTTCTCTAGAGATAAATCAGATCCAGCCTGAACTGTGCGATGAAGTAGGGAGTTGTAGTTTCCAACAGGCCAATATTCTACATAGTTTAACGCATAAAACGTGGCAGTTAACTACAATGACCATAAACCATTGCACATCTACTTGTCCGGTCTGTGTTTCTTTTACGCCTTCTACAGAAGAGACAGAAGCATGCATGATCGTGAGGGCGTATAGAGAACAGCTGTTGCTTTGCGGGGTATCTCTACCTGAAAATACAATATCATAAAAGTATGCCTTAAAATAGTGATTTTGTCAGACAGCAGCTCTACAGAGATGAGTTGATGACTTGGAATGAAATAATAAAGTAATCAAATAAAACAAATGTAATATACACAACTGAAATTAAAAGTAAAGTAATGTGAATAAATGATGGTTAATAAGTGATAAGCAGTAATGGGCAAACACTACCATCATGGGACTTTTATTAATTGTTTTATTCAATGTTGTTACAGCTTTCAATCCAAATAATCGAAACCGAAATCCGTGATTATTTTTTAATAATCGAACCAAAACCGAACTGACCTCAAAAACCAATAATCGGTCAACAAAGATATCTTACTGACAAAAGATATGTAACTTTGGGAGTGAGGGTGTACAATAGCATGTGGCCCCGTGTAGCTCAGTCGGTAGAGCATGGCGCTTGCAACGCCAGGGTTATGGATTCGATTCCCACGGGGGGCCAGGGAGGCCAGTATGAAAATGTATGCACTCTAACTGTAAGTCGCTCTGGATAAGAGCGTCTGTTAAATGTAAACACTAGTAACAAGACCATAGAGCACAGATCTGTGAAAAAATACTGTGAAGCTCATTATCTGGCATTATGACTTCATTTCTGAATCCAAGATGGCGTAGCAGTGTGGTTGTGTTCTCTTGTGTGTCCATGTAAATAGCCAGTTTTTCTTGTATTTTACGTATATACTTCCCTATCACACTTTTCATCCTTCTACTAAATATACTTTCCTGCAACCCGCCTCACTCAATGTGGAACGGATTCTATTATTTACTCACCTTTATCTAGAATCTCCAGTTGAAACTAGCTAGCCAGCTAACTAGGTACTTGCTATTAGCCACCGTTAGCGGTTTTCACCCAGAACATCTGATTTTCTGCCGGAATAACTGAATCACTGGACCTTAACACCGGATCGCAACTAGCTAGCCGCAACCGAATGGATGTCGATTGGATGTTGCTGTAGGCTAATCACCACTGCCCCAGAAGCAAGCACCAGTTAGCCTTGAGCTAGCCCCGAGCAGGCCCATATCCCAGCTATCTACCTCTGTCTATCGAACGGGAGTAGCCAGCTAACCAGCTAACTAGTTACTTGCTATTAGCCACCGTTAGCGGTTTTTCACCATTGTCCGTGGCCTGCACTACCTACCAGCCAGCTCTAGCCTGGACTATTATCGGCCAGTCTTCACTGTCTGCACAGCGAGTTATCGACCCAGAACCTATCGGATTTTCTGCCGGAAGCACTGAATAACTGGACAATCGCAACTAGCTAGCTGCAACCAAATGAACGTTGTTGTTGGCTAATCAGCCTTGAGCTAGCCTTGAGTCAGGCACATCTCCCGGCTATCTACCTCTCTGTCAACCGGACGGGACCTCCTAGAGTCGACACGGAGCCCCGCCGATCCATCACGACTGGTCTACCGACGTAATCGTCTGTGGTTTCAACAGGCTTCCAGTTGCGACGACCACGAAGCTCCATCTGCTAGCCCTGGCCGCTAGCACACGCAATCAACAGCCTTCTTCTTCCTGCTTGCCTGTGCTGTGGCACAAATTCCAACTGCTCTCGGACTCATATATTGCTGTTCACTGGACCTTATGATCACTCAGCTGCACAGCTGATGCCTGCTGGACTGTTCCTTTACACGGTACCCTGTCCTGTTTATCTGTTTAGCCTCGGCCCAAACTTTATCGCCATTACCAGTTGTTGTCTTAGCTCTCCCAAATAACACCTGTGATTGCTTTATGCCTCTCTCCTATGTCAATATGCCTTGCTTATTGCTGTTCCAGTTAGTTCTTATTATACAATTTCACTGTAGAACCCCAAGTCCCTCTCAAACTGCCTCAAATAGTTCCTTTGTTCCACACCCCATACATGCCGAGACCGGCTCAATCGGTGCCTCCAGTGATGCTATCTCTTTCATTGTTACCCAACGCTTAGGTTTACCTCCACTGTACTCATATCCTTCCATATCCTTGTCTGTACATAATGCCCTGAATCTATTCTACAACGCCCGGAAATCTGCCCCCTTTATTCTCTGTACCCAACGCACTAGAAGAGCAGTTCTTAAAGCCTTTAGCCGTATCCTGTTGCATTACTCCAAAAAGTTTTGGGACACTGTAAAGTCCATGGAGAACAAGAGCACCTCCTCCCAGCTGCCCACTGCACTGAGGCTAGGAAACACTATCACCACCGACAAATCTACAATAATCGAGAATTTCAACAAGCATTTTGCTACGGCTGGCCATGCTTTCAACCTGGCTACCACTCCATGCTTTCAACCTGGCTACCACTACCCCGGTCACCAGCTCTGCACCCTCCGTTGCAACTTGCCCATGCCCCCCTAAACGATATTATAACCGCGATCGATAATAGACAGTACTGTGCAGCTGTCTTCATCAACCTGGCCAAGGCTTTCGACT
Source organism: Coregonus clupeaformis (assembly GCF_020615455.1). Classification (NCBI taxonomy): domain Eukaryota; kingdom Metazoa; phylum Chordata; class Actinopteri; order Salmoniformes; family Salmonidae; genus Coregonus; species Coregonus clupeaformis. The sequence goes on along the minus strand of NW_025533494.1, from coordinate 346,136 downwards.
CTGTCAACCACCGCATTCTTATTGGCAGACTAAATAGCTTTGTTTTCTCAAATGACTGCCGCGCCTGGTTCACCAACTACTTCTCAGATAGAGTTCAAAGTGTCAAATCGGAGGGCCTGTTGTCTGGACCTATGGCAGTCTCTATGGGGGTGCCACAGGGTTCAATTCTTGGGCCGACTCTTTTCTCCGTGTATATCAATGATGTCGCTCTTGCTGCTGGTGACCCTCAGATCCACCTCTACGCAGACGACACCATTTTGTATACATCTGGCCCTTCATTGGACACTGTGTTAACAAACCTCCAAACGAGCTTCAATGCCATACAACACTCCTTCAGTAGCCTCCAACTGCTCTTAAACACTAGTAAAACTAAATGCATGCTCTTCAATCGAACGCTGCTGGCACCCGCCCACCCGACTAGAATCACTACTCTCGATGGGTCTGACCTACAGTATGTGGACAACTATAAATACCTAGGTGTCTGGTTAAACTGTAAACTCTCCTTCCAGACTCACATTAAGAATCTCCAATCCAAAGTTAAATCTAGAATCGGCTTCCTATTTCGCAACAAAGCCTCCTTCACTCATGCTGCCAAACAAGCCCTCGTAAAACTGACTATCCTACCGATCCTTGACTTCGGCGATGTCATTTACAAAATAGCCTCCAACACTCTACTCAGCAAATTGGATGTAGTCTATCACAGTGCCATCCGTTTTGTCACCAAAGCCCCATATACTACCCACCACTGTGACCTGTACGCTCTTGCTGGCTGGTCCTCACTACATATTCGTCGCCAAACCCACTGGCTCCAGGCCATCTATAAATCACTGCTAGGCAAATCCCCGCCTTATCTTAGCTCATTGGTCACCACAGCAACACCCACCCGTAGTATGACCTCCAGCAGGTATATCTCACTGGTCATCCCCAAAGCCAACACCTCCTTTGGCCGCCATTCCTTCCAGTTCTCTGCTGCCAATGACTGGAACGAATTGCAAAAATCTCTGAAGCTGGAGACTCTTATCTCCCTCACTAACTTTAAGCATCAGTTGTCAGAGCACCTTACCGATCACTGCACCTGTACACAGCCCATCTGAAATTAGCCCACCCACTACCTCATCCCCATATTGTTATTTATTTTGCTCATTTGCACCCCAGTATTTCTATTTGCACATCATCTCTTGCACATCTATCATTCCAGTGTTACTACTAATTGTAATTATTTTGCACTATAGCCTATTTATTGCCTTATCTCCATAACTTGCTACATTTGCACACACTGTATATATATTTTCTGTTGTATTTTTGACTTTGTTTTGTTTTACCCCATATGTAACTCTGCGTTGTTTTTATCGCACTGCTTTGATTTATCTTGGCCAGATCACAGTTGTAAATGAGAACTTGTTCTTAACTGGCTTACCTGGTTAAATAAAGGTGGAAATAAATAAAAATAACTTCAACAAAGTGTGTCATAAGGTGTACTTTGCACAACACAGAAGTCCCCCATTGAGTAAACAACCTTAAACAGGACGGAGGAAGTAGTGAGGTGAGAAAATGCTACCATTGTTTTATTTAGACTGAGTCACTCACAGTTGACAGAAGTACACCACACTTCATCTCTCACTTCTAAAATGAACATTCTGTGGTTTCTACCTCCTCCTCCTCCTGGCGGAGGTTCACAATGCAGTTTCCTCTAAGATAGTTTTAAAGGTTGCAAGTGGTCTGACAGCTTGTTTGTGTGGTCTTGTTCTTCTGTCCTTGTGGGGACCTGAAATCCCACAAAAGTCCCCACAAGCATAGCAAAACAAGAAATTCTCCCTCGTAGGGACATTTCCCACGTCCCCATGAGGACAAAGGCTATTTAAGATTCAGAGTTAGGTTTAGGGTTACAATTAGGATTAAGGGTTAGGGGTTAAGGTTAAGGTTAGGGAAAATAGGATTTTGAATGGAAATCCATGTTAGGTCCTCACAAGGATAGAAAAATAAGTGTGTGCAATTTTCACAAGTATCTGCTTAGTATAATACTCCAAAGAGACAATCAAAAAGGCAGTTGTTTCAAAACTCAAATCACATTTTCAAGTGACTAAGTACAACACACAATCATCCAGTCACTTTTTCACCAAACTTAATCATTGTTTCATCTAGAAGTACTTGTTTCACATTGCATATAAAGGAATTGCTTTTCACAATGCAATGCTCACATTACCTTTGATATTATTGTTTTCTCATTTGTTAAAACCTCCAACTCATTACTGATGCCACACACTTACACCCACACTGTTACGTTCCCCTGCAACAAAACAAAAAATAGTCGCTCAAACAGAAGGAAGAAAGAAAGAATCACTGACAACAACCAAAACGAAACAGGTTTGGTTTTAGGAGGAGTTCTGAAAGACACTCATGGGGTTGCCCACTGAAAGTTGACTAGGAACAACAACTGGGACCTAAAAGACACCCACCATGAGTGCCCACTACATTTGCCCACTAAGACGCAAAAAAACACACAAAAAACACCAAACTTAAAGACAGGAAACAAACCAAAAAAGTTGAGCAAAGCAAAAACAGGAAAGATCAGACAAAGGAATGTTTTTCTAGAAATCAAATAGGGAGAGCCAACTAACAGTGTTAACTCTCAAGAGCACAGGGCCAGCCACTCTTAAATATCACCTGGGCACAGGTGAAACACCTTCCGACTAACAAGATGACAAACCAGCACAGGTGTAACACATACTGACTAAGGAGGTGACACCAATCGGTGCACTAAAAGTGCTAAACGTGCTAACATTAGCTAAACTTGCTAAACGTGCTAACGTTAGCTAAACATGCTAACGTCCAACCTCGAAATATACTGCTCAAAAAAATAAAGGGAACACTTAAACAACACAATGTAACTCCAAGTCAATCACACTTCTGTGAAATCAAACTGTCCACTTAGGAAGCAACACTGATTGACAATACATTTCACATGCTGTTGTGCAAATGGAATAGACAACAGGTGGAAATTATAGGCAATTAGCAAGACACCCCCAATAAAGCAATGGTTCTGCAGGTGGTGACCACAGACCACTTCTCAGTTCCTATGCTTCCTGGCTGAATGCTGGCGGTGCTTTCACTCTAGTGGTAGCATGAGACGGAGTCTACAACCCACACAAGTGGCTCAGGTAGTGCAGCTCATCCAGGATGGCAAATCAATGCGAGCTGTGGCAAAAAGGTTTGCTGTGTCTGTCAGCGTAGTGTCCAGAGCATGGAGGCGCTACCAGGAGACAGGCCAGTACATCAGGAGACGTGGAGGAGGCCGTAGGAGGGCAACAACCCAGCAGCAGGACCGCTACCTCCGCCTTTGTGCAAGGAGGAGCAGGAGGAGCACTGCCAGAGCCCTGAAAAATGACCTCCAGCAGGCCACAAATGTGCATGTGTCTGCTCAAACGGTCAGAAACAAACTCCATGAGGGTGGTATGAGGGCCCGACGTCCACAGGTGGGGGTTGTGCTTACAGCCCAACACCGTGCAGGACGTTTGGCATTTGCCAGAGAACATCAAGATTGGCAAATTCGCCACTGGCGCCCTGTGCTCTTCACAGATGAAAGCAGGTTCACACTGAGCACATGTGACAGACGTGACAGTCTGGAGACGCCGTGGAGAACGTTCTGCTGCCTGCAACATCCTCCAGCATGACCGGTTTGGCGGTGGGTCAGTCATGGTGTGGGGTGGCATTTCTTTGGGGGGCCGCACAGCCCTCCATGTGCTCGCCAGAGGTAGCCTGACTGCCATTAGGTACCGTGATGAGATCCTCTGGTGCCATATGACCATATGCTGGTGCGGTTGGCCCTGGGTTCCTCCTAATGCAAGACAATGCTAGACCTCATGTGGCTGGTGTGTCAGCAGTTCCTGCAAGAGGAAGGCATTGATGCTATGGACTGGCCCGCCCGTTCCCCAGACCTGAATCCAATTGAGCACATCTGGGACATCAATCAATCAATCAATTTTATTTTATATAGCCCTTCTTACATCAGCTAATATCTCGAAGTGCTGTACAGAAACCCAGCCTAAAACCCCAAACAGCTAGTAATGCAGGTGTAGAAGCACGGTGGCTAGGAAAAACTCCCTAGAAAGGCGAAAGCCTAGGAAGAAACCTAGAGAGGAACCAGGCTATGAGGGGTGGCCAGTCCTCTTCTGGCTGTGCCGGGTGGAGATTATAACAGAACCATGCCAAGATGTTCAAAAATGTTCATAAGTGACAAGCATGGTCAAATAATAATCAGGAATAAATCTCAGTTGGCTTTTCATAGCCGATCATTAAGAGTTGAAAACAGCAGGTCTGGGACAGGTAGGGGTTCCATAACCGCAGGCAGAACAGTTGAAACTGGAATAGCAGCAAGGCCAGGCGGACTGGGGACAGCAAGGAGTCACCACGGCCGGTAGTCCCGACGTATGGTCCTAGGGCTCAGGTCTCTCAGTTGGCTTTTCATAGCCGATCATTAAAGAGTTGAAAACAGCAGGTCTGGGACAGGTAGGGGTTTCGTAGCCGCAGGCAGAACAGTTGAAACTGGAATAGCAGCAAGGCCAGGCGGACTGGGGACAGCAAGGTGTCATCATGCCCGGTAGTCCTGACGTATGGTCCTAGGGCTCAGGTTCTCAGAGAGAAAGAGAGAACGAGAGAATTAGAGAGAGCATACTTAAATTCACACAGGACACTGGATAAGACAGGAGAAGTACTCCAGGTATAACCAACTAACCCCAGCCCCCGACACATAAACTACTGCAGCATAAATACTGGAGGCTGAGACAGGAGCGGTCCGGAGACACTGTGGCCCCATCCGAAGAAACCCCGGACAGGGCCAAACAGGAAGGATATAACCCCACCCACTCCGCCAAAGCACAGCCCCCGCACCACTAGAGGGATATCCCCAACCACCAACTTACAATCCTGAGACAAGGCCGAGTATAGCCCACAGAGGTCTCCACCACAGCACAAACCAAGGGGGGCGCCAACCCAGACAGGAAGATCACGTCAGTAACTCAACCCACTCAAGTGACGCACCCCTCCCAGGGACGGCATGAAAGAGCACCAGCAAGCCAGTGACTCAGCCCCTGCAACAGGGTTAGAGGCAGAGAACCCCAGTGGAGAGGGGAACCGGCCCGGCAGAGACAGCAAGGGCTGTTCGTTGCTCCAGCCTTTCCGTTCACCTTCACACTCCTGGGCCAGACTACACTCAATCATATGACCTACTGAAGAGATAAGTCTTCAGTAAAGACTTAAAGGTTGAGACCGAGTCTGCGTCTCTCACATGGGTAGGCAGACTGTTCCATAAAAATGGAGATCTATAGGAGAAAGCCCTGCCTCCCGCTGTTTGCTTAGAAATTCTAGGGACAATTAGGAGGCCTGCGTCTTGTGACCGTAGCGTACGTATTGGTATGTACGGCAGGACCAACTCGGAAAGATAGGTAGGAGCAAGCCCATGTAACGCTTTATAGGTTAACAGTAAAACCTTGAAATCAGCCCTTGCCTTAACAGGAAGCCAGTGTAGGGAAGCTAGCACTGGAGTAATATGATCAAATTTCTTGGTTCTAGTCAGGATTCTAGCAGCCGTATTTAGCACTAACTGAAGTTTATTTAGTGCTTTATCCGGGTAGCCGGAAAATAGAGCATTGCAGTAGTCTAACCTAGAAGTAACAAATGCATGGATTAATTTTTCTGCATCATTTTTGGACAGAAAATTTCTGATTTTTGCAATGTTACGTAGATGGAAAAAGCTGTCCTTGAAACAGTCTTGATATGTTCGTCAAAAGAGAGATCAGGGTCAAGAGTAACACCGAGGTCCTTCACAGTTTTATTTGAGACGACTTTACAACCATCTAGATGAATTGTCAGATTTAACAGAAGATCTCTTTGTTTCTTGGGACCTAGAACAAGCATCTCTGTTTTGTCCGAGTTTAAAAGTAAAAAGTTTTCAGCCATCCACTTCCTTATGTCTGAAACACAGGCTTCTAGCGAGGGCAATTTTGGGGCTTCACCATGTTTCATTGAAATGTACAGCTGTGTGTCATCCGCATAGCAGTGAAAGTTAACATTATGTTTTCGAATAACATCCCCAAGAGGTAAAATATATAGTGAAAACAATAGTGGTCCTAAAACGGAACCTTGAGGAACACCGAAATGTACAGTTGATTTGTCGGAGGACAGACCATTCACAGAGACAAACTGATATCTTTCCGACAGGTAGGATCTAAACCAGGCCAGAACTTGTCCGTGTAGACCAATTTGGGTTTCCAGTCTCTCCAAAAGAATGTGGTGATCGATGGTGTCAAAGGCAGCACTAAGGTCTAGTAGCACGAGGACAGATGCTACTAGAACATGTGCTCCATCATGTCTCGCTCCATCCACCAACGCCACGTTGCACCACAGACTGTCCAGGAGTTGGCGGATGCTTTAGTCCAGGTCTGGGAGGAGATCCCTCAGGAGACCATCCGCCACCTCATCAGGAGCATGCCCAGGCGTTGTAGGGATGTCATACAGGCACGTGGAGGCCACACACACTACTGAGCCTCATTTTGACTTGTTTTAAGGACATTACATCAAAGTTGGATCAGCCTGTAGTGTGGTTTTCCACTTTAATTTTGAGGGTGACTCCAAATCCAGACCTCCATGGGTTGATACATTTGATTTCCATTGATAATTTGTGTGTGATTTTGTTGTCAGCACATTCAACTATGTAAAGAAAAAAGTATTTAATAAGATTATTTAATTCATTCAGATCTAGGATGTGTTATTTTAGTGTTCCCTTTATTTTTTTGAGCAGTGTATGAATGGAAAAACCAATGCCTGTAACACACACGCACACACCCCCACTTATCTACGCTGCTGCAAAAGTGATTATTGATTAGATTCATTACTACCATTATGCTGCTGTTCATTGATTTATTGATTGCCATCACCAGTATTTTGATATTGAATACTGCATTGTTAGGAAGGGTTAGCAAGTTAGCATTTCACAGTGCATGTGACAAATAAACGTTTAACTTGAAACTTGAAAATACATTTTACTATTGCGGTCGTTCCACCAATTGGGTGCCTTTTTGATTGCATCTAATTTTAACATTCTGTCATAAAGAGCACATGTTCTAGTACTGGTACTCCCTGTATATAGCTCCATTCTTGGGTATTTTATTTTATTCTTTGTGTAGTTACTATTTTATTTTTTATTATCATTTTTTAATAACTCTGCATCGTTGGGAAAGGTTAGTAAGCAAGCATTTCACTGATAGTCTACACCAGTTGTATTCGGCGCATGTGATGAATACAATTTGATTTGATTTGATGTTCAACTTCCCCATCTCGAGGTCAAATAAAAAAAATACTATAGTAAGTGTCTATTAAGTGCCAAATAAAGTGACAGGGTTGACTGTAACAGGGTTGACGATTTCATCTTAGTTTTTTTCAATCGCTTTGTTGCTATTTTCACAAGTACTGTATGTGGTGAATTTTCTATACTCTCAGTACAAAACTCCAAACTAGTAACACTTGTAACGCAGCAAGTCTTATATTCAAAACCTGCTGATCGCTCCCCATGTCTGTGATAGTTTATAATGTGTTGTCTAGGTCAGGGCACATCTCTAATACTCGAACCTCATCATGCTAACAGCTAACACACTATGAAGTGTCTGTTTTAATAAATGTGAAGATTTACAACAGCTCTGTTTTGGTCCATCGCTATCAAACGAAGTCCCTACAAAACTGCACTGAAGGAATTGGAAACATGAAGGGGTTTTTCAATTCTAACAAAGCCCACACATCTCTGTCGAAGACCCAACGTCCATGAAGGAAACTTTTTTTTTTGATATTGGAATGATCTTATTTTAAATTATGCACCTATGAGTCAATAGCAGCCAGGAAATAATTCAGTTCCAAATCCATGTTATTATATGAAATGTGGGCCTGATAAAGTTGATTCTTTCTTGGCATGGAAATACAGTGATTCACTCACATAGCACTTCAACAGAGCACCTTCACACCTGAGAACTGTTAACAGCTCTTCTCAGCACAGAACCCAGTCAACAGGAAGTGGTTTTCAGTTTCTTGTCGCAGTCACTCACACCTTAAACGGGAGCTACAGCCCCTGACCCTAACCACAGATGTTAACGTCTCATGTTAAAGTCAGGTACAATGTTTAGACATTGTCTAATTTCAGCAATTACAAAATGTGTTAGAAATGGCCAATATCTCATTCTCATCACAAAGTCAGACATTTAAAGCCGTGCTAGTTAGATTATGGCTCGTTAGAATGGCCTTACACCTGTAAAGACAGGCAAAGATAGTATTTCACGCTGTCATTGTAATTGTTGTTATTGTTGATAATGTTGATAGGAATACCTAATTTAAGCAACTATATGTCAATAGTGAGGCCTGTCATGATGAGATTGTTTAGTAATACATAACATATGCTTTGAAATCCTGAGTGTTATGGTCTGATGAACTCAAATAGGAACTGGTGAAACAAAAATAGTTTCCAAATTAAATGCAAATTGTTTTCACATTCTAACCCTCGCCCCATTTATAGCTTGTTCTAACATGCGTCCTTTGTCCTGATCTTGTCCTCATTCTGAATGCACCCACATTTTTATTCAATATTGGTGCACAATTTCTACCTAAAATATCAAAGGGACGCAAAAGGCACTCATTTTGTAGAACGTCTCTATTACTTAATCCGGGTTCACACTGCTTTAGTAAAATTGCATGGCCAATACAGTAATATATGCCATTTACGTAGCAGACGGTGTTATCCAAAGTGACTCCATACATTTTGGTATGTGACCCCAGTGGGAATCAAACCAACAACTCTGGTGTTGCTAGTGCCATGCTCTTACTATCTCAGCCACACAGGACCACTACAATACATAAGAACAATAAAATACTGTAAAATACAATACATAATTACAATACAGGCGGATGGTGTATAATCGCCATCCCCATGATTACCATCACCATCAGGCCATGGATAAGGCATGCGATGACATCATTCCAGACCAATGTCAGGCTTGGATTCGCAATGCCAAAAGGTTTTTCCCCAAGTGCATGAACAATGAAAACCTATTGCCAAATGCTCAAGACCGGCTTGATGCAAACTAAAGGCTTGATTCAATCCGTATCGCTGATGTTCAGCGCTATAGCGCAATAGAAATTTAAAGGCAATGTTCCCGCATTCGCGGAGACGGCAAACGCTGCATATGTCTCTTCATAAATAACAAATGGTGTGCAGACTCTAAGGCAGTGGAAGTCTCGACCGATTGTACACCCGTCTTGGAATACAAATGCCGACCCTTCTACCTCCCGAGAGAGTTTTCATCTGTTATCGTGACGGCTGTATACATTCCACCTCACGACAACAACAACAACAACAAAAAGCAGGCAAGGCTTTTGCCTTAACGAACTGAACAAGGCTATAAGCAAGCATAAAACCATGTACCAGGAGGCTGCTTTTCTTGTTGCCGGTGATTTTAATTCCATGTCACTAAGACACGTGATGCCCAACTTCTACCAACACGTCTCCTTCGCCACTAAGGGTGATAAAGTACTAAACCAGAAAATCCGATTTTGACTTTATACTCCTGCTTCCTGGTACAAACAGAAGATCAAACAGGAAGTACCTGTGACACGCTCCGTAGAGAAATGGTCCACCGAAGTGGAGGCTATGCTGCTGGACTGCTTTGCTAGAGCTGACTGGAATAGGTTCTAGGACTCCGCCGATAGCATCGATGAGCTAACCACCTCCGTCACCGGCTTCATCATGAAATGCATCACTGACGTTGTCCCCACAGTGAAGGTTCGCTGCTTGCCCAATCAAAAGCCCTGGATTAACACCAAGGTCAGAGCTACTGCACACAGGGCTATCACAGCCAACCCCGAGGCTATGGCTGAGGACACAAACTCGTAAAATAGGTCCCGCTACGACCTCCGCAGAGCCATCAAACAGGCAAAAGGACAATATAGGAACAAGGTGGAATCCTATTACACTGGCTCTGATGCTCAACGCATGTGGCAGGGGTCCATTACGGATTACAAAGGAAGATCCGCCCAACGATGCCTCTCTACCAGACGAGCTCAATGCATTTTATGCACGCTTCGACAAAAACCTAGTCGTGCATGAGGGGCCCCTTCATCCCAGAGGAATGGGGGATCTTGCTGTTCATCGAATACAGCTCAGCGTTCAACACCATAGTGCCTTCCAAGCTCGTCAACAAGCTTGGGTCCCTGGGACTGAACACCTCCCTATGCATCTGGATCCTGGACTTCCTGTTGGGCTGACCCCATGTGGTGAGACTAGGCAACAACACCTCCGCCACGCTGACCAGGGGTGTGTGCTTAGCGCCCTCCTGGAATCCCTGTTTACCCAAAACAGTATTGTCACGTACGACTCCAACTCCATCATCAAAGTTACTTACGACAAAATCGTGGTAGGCCTAATCACAAACGGCGATGAGACAAAGACCTGGCAGTGTGGTGCCAGGACAACAACCACTCCCTCAACAACAGCAAGACCAAGGAGCTGATTGTGTATGACAGGAAACAGGGGGGACTTAACATGGTTCTTTCATACCACCACAGTCCTGAAGAAGGAACGGCAGCACCTCTTCTCCCTCAGGAGGCTGAAAAGACTTGACATGGCCCCTCAGATCCTCAGGAACTTTTACAGCAGCACCATCGAGAGCATCCTGACTAGTTGTATCACCGTTTGGTTAGGCAACTGCACCGCCCTTGACCAGAAGGCCCTACATAGGGTGGTGTGGACAGCCCAGCATATCACTGGGAGAGAGCTCCCAGCCATCCAGGACGTACATGTCAGGCGGTGTCTGAGAAAGGGCCAAAAAATTGCTAAAGACTCCAGCCACCTGAGACATTGACTGTTCTCAATGCTCCCGTCCGGCAGGTGGTACAGGTGCATTAAGGCTCAGACCAACAGACTCCTAAACAGCTTCTATCCCCTGGCCATAAGACTGTTAAATGGCTAACACTGCTCTCCCTCTATCCTCAGACTATACACACTGACTCTACACCCATCCACAGGTCTCTACTCACTCAGACACACACCTTCACTGCCATTGCACTGCCATCGCATCAGCATGGGCCAACATCCCTGTGGAACGTTTTTGACCCCTTGTAGAATCCATGTCCGAAGAATTCAGGCTGTTCTAGAGGTAAAGGGGGGTTCGACCCGGTACTAGATGGTTGTACCACAGAACAATGAGACAGATATTTTACCGGATGTATAAAAGTGAAGCATCTGCTTGGCCTTTCCACTCACTATCAGATATGGTAGTGAGAGGAAGCTCACTGGCCTGCAGTGGGAGAAGATGGAACGAGATGGATTTTGGACGACATTCTGCAAATTTCCTCATCGATTAAACCTTTGATTTCAATACAGTTTTCTGTTCCAAAAAATAGAATATGTTATGAACAGAGTGGACTAAGCTTGGTAGACTTTACCCTTTGCAAAAGTTTTTTAAAATTGCGTTGTTTAGTGCAAAGGCAAATTGAGTTATTGCACACGCTCACAGATTAGGCCTTCTCTAACGGAAATATGCAGATGCATGCCAGAACGCACCAATAGGATCTCGCTAGCTCGTGCTTGGCTCTGCCCACCTCCTTGCTTGTTCTGCTGATTATGACTCCCATTGTTCCCATTGGAAACGACAGGCTGTGGTCTATCTTGGTTTAGTTATAAAGATCTTTGGTTGTACCTAATAAACTGGCCACTGAGTGTGTATATATACACACTATGAGGTTGGAATAATACTGTGAAATTGTGAAATTTTGATTATGCCCTTTTAGTGTAAGAGAACGTTTGAGAATTATTGCCTGAAATTTCAGCCTGTTTTGGTGGGATGGAGTTTTGGCCTGCCTGGTGAAATAACCAGGAGGTAAATTAGTTAATAGATCAATAAGAAAGAGAGTTCCAAACCTCTATGCTAATAACAGCTAGTTTTCAGTTTTCCTCTCCCCACTGAGACCACTCCCAGAAAGTCCTAGCAAAATTCTGGCTTGATAAATTGCTTTTGGCTATGAAGCTATTTTTGTTTATTTTGGACCATTTTAATTTAAAACAATCACTGTACTTAATTGTTACACAGAAATGATTTGATATTCAGGTAAAAACAGCTGCATTGGACCTTTTTAAACAACTAAATGTAGAAGATATCATTATGTTGTGTTTTGGTGATTAAATCAATGTTCTCATGGTTGTTCACGGTAAACATATATTTTGGATCAATGGTTGTGTGGTGATAGACTCCAAACTAAATAAATGCACAATAAAAAGGGTTTGAATATACAGTAAGGCTGTTTTACAAGTGTTACCAGTTCGGAGTTTTGTACTAAGAGTTTTGAAAATGCAACACATGTGAAAATAGTACCAAAGCGATTTATTTTAGAAAACTGTAAAAGGCCATATTTAATGTTTGCACGTGGTTTGTATTCTTTAACTTAGATTTTTGGTTAAGATGGAGACCTGAATCCAACATACCAATTATTAATTCGTAGACAGACTGGAATTAAAGCCAGACTAAGTCAGCGGCACAGATGGAACTATCCAAGCAGAAGATACATCTCTTTAAATTGGAGATATTTGGTTGCTTGACAACCAAACCCAATTCAATATCCAGTTTGTCTACAACATAATAATTGATATGTTGGATTCACCTCTCCATCTGAACCAAAAATCTAAGTTAAAGAATACAATTATAAATATAAAACTGTAAATGCACAAAAAAAAAGTTAGATTTAATTTTATCCTATTATTTAACTTTGATTTTTGGTTGAGATGGAGATGTGAATCCCACATATTAATGATTCACTTGAAGATTACATTTAAAATCAACCAAAGCTTGAAACCCTAGGCCTATATGTATTGTCTATTTTAGTTGAACCCTGGGTTGAATTGAAACAATAGCTGTTGATGACTTTGCAAATGCTATATAGGCCTAAATAGTATAATTGATGATACTGTATATGACTTATAAAGTATGGTTACATTTAATTTGCTCTGTCAAACCTACCCTTTGGAATGTCTTCGCTAGCAACAGTAAATATATTTTGTTATTAAGAGATCTCTCAATAATTATTCTCAAGATAGCGCATTTGTAGTAATCAGTAACAAATAGCAAATCTAAGCAGGGCTTGGTTAAAATCCTGGATGGGAGACCGAATGAATAGCTGTAGGTCAGTGGTCACCAGCCCGTCGATCGCATTCCTAGTCCATCACCAAACATTTCTATAGAAAAGCCAAAGATAAAGACATGAAGGCTTGCGCTCCTTTTTTGTTTGTGTTGCGGTGTTGACGGTGGGTGCACATGATTCAGAAGCCCCGCGCACCGGGTGTGCAAAATGTTCCAATTTTGAACCATTTCATTTGTCTGAAATGACAAACTCCTCCTACCCGGTGGACCGGGAGATCTGTGGCTAAATCGAGTGTGCCTACTGCGCTGGCCAATCGGATAGCTAAGATCTATCCTACAGCTTCCACGACCCCGGCCACAGCAAAGTTACAAGCCTAGGTCAGATTTCATAACTTTATAACCATGACCAGAGAGAGACTGTCATAGAATACAGCAAAGAGCTGACAGCAAAGAACTGCTGTTTTTATGAGTGAGTTCATGTCTAAGTTTTATTAATCACTGTCAACACAGTTTTTTTATTCAGCACTATCAACACTGCACTCGCGCTGCAGCTGCAATGAATGAGTAGCCAAGTGTATCGATAGCCCTGCGTTTTTATTATTATTAGCAGCTCGCCTCCGTGTCTATTTTAATATCGATATTTTACTATCTCTGGTCATAGGAACAACATTAATTTGTGCCTGAGGCAGATGCGGTGCGACTCGAGGTTCGCTATCAGCAGACCCGTCGCCAGACCTCAGTCTTAAGGGGGGCATATGAAATGCATGGGAGGGCAGGGCACAATTATTATTAGCCTACAGTACGTATATTTAATTATAAATTCCCTTAAGTGGGGGGGCGGGGGGGGCACAAGCATTTTTGGGGGCGGGCCCGGCCCCCTATGGCCCGCCCATAGCTACGGGTGTGGCTATCAGGTGGAAGACCTAACTGTAAGTCGCTCTGGATAAGAGCGTCTGCTAAATGACTAAAATGTAAAATGTAAGACTGTGTCCCCTCTTTCTGGTCAGTCTCAACGGAGGAAAGGAAAGAGAGAGCAAGCAGGGACCGTGAGAGGCGAACCCTCTGCTGTTCTCTCCCTCCCTCCGCTGAGTCTAATAGCCGTGGTCAAAACAACTGTGAACTCGTAAATCTTCGACTTTAGTGCGTTCAAGGCAACTGGGAACTCGGAAAAAAAACACACTGCCCTCTCCCACCTGGACAAAAGGAACACCTATGTGAGAATGCTGTTCACTGACTACAACTCAGCATTCAACACCATAGTGCCCACAAAGCTCATCACTAAGCTAAGGACCCTAGGACTAAACACCTCCCTCTGCAACTGGATCCTGGACTTTCTGACGGGTCGCCCCCAGGTGGTAAGGGTAGGCAACAACACATCTGCCACGCTGATCCTCAACACTGGGGCCCCTCAGGGGTGCGTGCTTAGTCCCCTCCTGTACTTCCTGTTCACCCACGACTGCATGGCCAAACACGACTCCAACACCATCATTAAGTTTGCTGACGACACAACAATGGACTATTTACATTGACACCTCCCCCCTCCCTTTGTTTTTAACTGCTGCTACTCGCTGTTTATTATCTATGCATAGTCACTTTACCCCTACCTACATGTACAAATTACCTCGACTAACCTGTACCACCGCACATTGACTTGGTACCGGTACCTCCTGGATAAAGCCTTGTTATTGTTATTTTATTGTGTTACTTTTTATTAAATTTTTTACTTTAGTTTATTTAGTAAATATTTTTTTAACTCTTTCTTGAACTGCACTGTTGGTTATGGGCTTGTAAGTAAGCATTTCACGGTAAGGTCTACACCTGTTGTATTCGGCGCATGTGTCAAATACAATTTTATTTGATCACAGCCTTTTATCCACAAAAAAAGAAAGACATCAGACTGCTGATTTTATAATATTCGTATGAAAATCTGTCGCAAATTGGATGGAAACATAGCTACTGTCAGTATCAGTCTCACACATAGTGGTTTCACTGTCAACTGCTGCTAAATGCAACACCTGAAAAGGAAACTACACCCCGCTCCCTTACCACAGATGTTATCTTCTTATCCAAGTTGGTTTCCAAACTTGCGGTCAGACTCCATATCTGTAAAAATCTGTAATCTTATCAAACAAATGAATAACTTTTTTCTCTTCAAATGGGTATAGAATATAACATTTTATTGTCAACTAAAGGACCTCTTATACAACCGGCAGGAATTAAAATGTAATATGAACAACGTTAACCAGGAATATCATTTTTCCAAGTGGGGTCCCCTATATTTTCTAGTGTCCATTTGGGGTCATGTTCAGTAAAAGTTTGGGAACCCCTGTAGTAACCAGTTTAGACACAACTGTTTAGACATTGTCTCTTAGTTGTAAAGATTGGCAAAGACAGTCTTTCAACCATTTTGAGATTGAAAGGTAGAGCTATTATAAGCAGTCTAATGTCTGTGGTGAGGCCAGCCATGAGATTGTTTAGTAATACCTCTTTCTCATTGTCACACCCTGGCTATGGGACTCTAGTTGTTGAGCCAGGGTGTGTTTGTTCTATGTGGTGTGTTTCTATGTTGGGGGTTCTGGTTTGTTGTTTTCTATGTTTGCCTTAGTGACTCCCAATCAGAGGCAACGAGTGTCAGCTGTTGGCTGGTTGTCTCTGATTGGGAGCCATATTTAACTGTCTGTTTTTCACTGTGTGTTTGTGGGTTTTTGTTCCGTGTCGGTATATGTTTACCGTTGGACGTTACGAGTCGTTTATTGTTTTGTTCGTGCTTGACGTAATAGTCTTATCATGTTCACATTCAACGCTGCGCCTTGGTCCTCCTCATTGGTAGACGATCGTGACACTCATGTGCTTTGCAATCATCAGATCAGTGTTATGAAACTGAACTCAAAGAGGAACTGGTGAAACAAGAATAGAAAATAAGATGCACATTGTTATCACATTCTATCATTGATACATCCTATACACATACTGGAAATAACTAGATTTAAATTTGAAATAAGACAGTTGGGGGTAAAGCCCTGCGATAGACCATGTGATAGACTAGTGTCGTGGAAATTATAATCAATAATGAGGAGAGACAAGGTCAACCACCAATCAGGATATTACTTTATTTAAAAAAGGTATTAATAAGGTAGTAAGTGAGGCTGGTCGACCCAACACTCTTGAGTGTTGGGCGGAGAGCTCTGACATACAGACAATAAAAATATATTTTACAGTAAAGATACACTCTAAGTCTACATGACAAACAGCAGATGTGTGGAATGAGTCAAAAGGTTAGGATTTGTATGAAAGAAATGAATAATTGACAGCATCTGCTATGAAGACTGTTCTCATTGTATGGAAACCAGGGTTTGGCCCTCAAGACAAGGTTCTTATCAACATTATCCATACCCAAGCCATCTCTTGCTGGTACCTTATATTACACAAACACCAATTCAGTCTATGAAAATGCAGGCTCAGTCAGACCAGATACATCTCCCTCTCACACACTATTCATCATGAAATTGAATTTGGCTGTTGGTTTTATCACCTAGCCATCCCTAAATCAAGAGGCACTGAGGTTGAAGGTAGGCCTTGAAATGCATCCACAGGTACACCTCCAATTGACTCAAATGATGTCAATTAGCTATCAGAAGCTTCTAAAGCCATGACATCATTTTCTGGAATTTTCCAAGCTGTTTAAAGGCACAGTCAATTTAGTGTATGTAAACTTCTGACCCACTGGAATTGTGATACAGTGAATTATAAGTGAAATAATCTGTCTGTAAACAATTGTTGGAAAAATTACTTGTGTCATGCACAAAGTAGATGTCCTAACCAACTTGCCAAAAATATAGTTTGTTAACAAGAAATTTGTGGAGTGGTTGAAAAACGAGTTTTAATGACTCCAACCTAAGTGTATGTAAACTTCCGACTTCAACTGTATATATATCAAAAATTCAAACAAGATTGAACAGGATCTTGAGAACAAAACATTTGTAACATATTGCATGAATTAGATTTGTAGCTTAAGATATGAATTGAAAAAAATACAAATTCGGGGACTCGTTTTTGCTCGTGAGCACTACTTTCAAAAATACTGGCTGAAATTATACAAAACCTTTACAACGCATCTTTAAAGATTGTTGATAAGATGTCAAGTGGTCTTATGAGGACAGATTTACTAAACGGTGCACCTGTATTTTCCAAAGGGATAAAGCATTGAGGACAGAAGTAAAAGGTAAAATTGTAAATGAACACAGTTTCATGTTTTAGCCTGGTTTGTTTTTAGGTGTTTTATCCCTCGCTGAAAAAACAGGTGCAAGTGGGATCCCTACACTTTCTCATGTCAATTTGGGATTGTGTGCAGTAAAAGTTTGGGAACCCCTGTAGTAAGCAGTTTAGACACAACTGTTTAGACATTGTCTTGTAGTGGAAGAATGAGAGAAGGTGATACTCACGACTAGCGACTGGCTAGCATGGGAGCCTGGCGTAGTGATTCAATTTGGCATTGTCTGGATGGATGGCTGTATATTTGCGTCTCACAAGAGAGAGTCACAATCTCCAGGTTGAGACATTCTCACGGAAGTCTTGGCGTCACTGACGCCAGGAGAGGTGTGATGACTGATGAAAACTAACTTGAATCGACGAATATTGCTGTTTGAATTAAATTGTCATGTTTCAGTTGTTTCAATAGTTCATGAATGCATTTTGATATGTTTCATTGTACTGTAAGTGCTATGGATTTGCTTGGGGGTAGAAGCTGTTTAGAAGCCTCTTGGACCAAGACTTGGCGCTCTGGTAGCGCTTGCCGTGCGGTAGCAGAGAGAACAGTCTATGACTAGGGTGGCTGGAGTCTGACAATTATCTAGGACCTTCCTCTGACACCGCTTGGTATAGAGGTCCTGGATGGCAGGAAGCTTGGCCCCAGTGAAGTAGCAAAGAGAACAGATAGTCTGGGTAGCCATTTGATTAGATATTCAGGAGTCTTATGGCTTGGGGGTAGAAGCTGTTTAGAAGCCTCTTGGACCTAGACTTGGCGCTCTGGTAGCGCTTGCCGTGCGGTAGCAGAGAGAACAGTCTATGACTAGGGTGGCTGGAGTCTTTGACAATTTTTAGGGCCTTCCTCTGACACCGCCTGGTATAGAGGTCCTGGATGGCAGGAAGCTTGGCCCCAGTGATTTACTGGGCCGTATGCACTACCCTCTGGAGTGCCTTGCAGTCGGAGGCAGAGCAGTTTCCATACCAGGCAGTGATGCAACCAGTCAGGATGCTCTCGATGGTGCAGTTGTAGAACCTTTTGAGGATCTGAGGACCCATGCCAAATATTTTCAGTCTCCTTAGGGGGAATAGGTTTTGTCGTGCCCTCTTCACGACTGTCTTGGTGTTCTTGGACCATTTTGTTGGTGATGTGGACACCAAGGAACTTGAAGCTCTCAACCTGCTCCACTACAGCCCCGTCTTCTTCTGCCTGTAGTCCACAATCTTCTTCTTTGTCTTGATAACGTTGAGGGAGAGGTTGTTGTCATGCCACCACACTGCCAGGTCTCTGACCTCCTCCCTATAAGCTGTCTCGTCGCTGTCGGTGATCAGGCCTACCACTGTTGTGTCGTCGGCAAACTAAATTTTTTATTAAATTGTTATTTAACCTTTACTTAACCAGGTAAGCCAGTTGAGAACAAGTTCTCATTTACAACTGCGACCTGGCCAAGATAAAGCAAAGCAGTGCGATAAAAACAACAACACAGAGTTAAATAAACATAAAGTAAAACAAAACATAAAGTCAAAAATACAACAGAAAATATTTACAGTGTGTGCAAATGTAGCAAGTTATGGAGGTAAGGCAATAAATAGGCTATAGTGCAAAAATAATTACAATTAGTATTAACACTGGAATGATAGATGTGCAAGAGATGATGTGCAAATAGAAATACTGGGGTGCAAATGAGCAAAATAAATAACAATATGGGGATGAGGTAGTTGGGTGGGCTAATTTCAGATGGGCTGTGTACAGGTGCAGTGATCGGTAAGGTGCTCTGACAACTGATGCTTAAAGTTAGTGAGGGAGATAAGAGTCTCCAGCTTCAGAGATTTTTGCAATTCGTTCCAGTCATTGGCAGCAGAGAACTGGAAGGAATGGCGGCCAAAGGAGGTGTTGGCTTTGGGGATGACCAGTGAGATATACCTGCTGGAGGTCATACTACAGGTGGGTGTTGCTATGGTGACCAATGAGCTAAGATAAGGCAGGGATTTGCCTAGCAGTGATTTATAGATGGCCTGGAGCCAGTGGGTTTGGCGACGAATATGTAGTGAGGACCAGCCAGCAAGAGCGTACAGGTCACAGTGGTGGGTAGTATTTGGGGCTTTGGTGACACTGTGATAGACTACATCCAATTTGGATGTACAGTACTGTCTATTATCGATCTCGGTTATAATATCGTTTAGGACCTTGAGCGTGGCTGAGGTGCACCCATGACCAGCTCGGAAACCGGATTTCATAGCGGAGAATGTACAGTGGGATTTGAAATGGTCGGTGATCTGTTTGTTAACTTGGCTTTCAAAAACTTTCGAAAGGCAGGGCAGGATGGATATAGGTCTGTAACAGTTTGGATCTAGAGTGTCACCCCCTTTGAAGAGGGGGATGACCGCAGCAGCTTTCCAATCTCTGGGGATCTCAGACGTTACGAAAGAGAGGTTGAACAGGCAAGTAATAGGGGTTGCGACAATTTTGGCGGCTAGTTTTAGAAAGAAAGGGTCCAGATTGTGTCATGAACCCTGCGTCCTGAGTCTGTTCCTGCCTGTGTTGCCGTTTTTCTGCTCGGTATCTCCTGTTTCCTGAAGGTTCCTGAACGCACCCTGTCCGGTTGCCGGGCGACGTTGCTAGGCGGGTGATCTCTCAATTACCCGCACCTGCTTCTCATCAGCCTCGGCACACCTGATCCTGATCATCACCCCTTCTTAAGCTCTGACCTGACATCCATTCCCTGCCGGATCATTAGCCATTAACAGTATGTTTTGTCAGCGTATCAGCCTCTGAGTACTAGCGTTAGTTTTTGTTATTTTGCACCTTGTTGACCTGCCTTGTACTTACCTCCGTTTTTTTCTGTCTACAGTCATTCTCCCGGAACCTTCACCCAACCCCTGCCGTGCCATCATTTAATCTGCCACTTCACCTCCACCTACTCATCTCCGCCACCCGCTCCGTCTCCTGGATTATTCTGCATCTTTTGAATCTGTAAATAAACACTCACCTTCGTTCAACTCACCTTGTCCTGGTCTGCTTCTGGGTTCTGTCTTAGAGAATCGTGACAGGTTGTCTAGCCCAGACGATTTGTAGGGGTCCAGATTTTGCAGCTCTTTCAGAACAATGATGGTGTTGGAGTCGTGCCTGGTCATGCAGTCATGAGTGAACAGGGAGTACAGGAGGGGACTGAGCACGCACCCCTAAGGGGCCCCCGTGTTGAGGATCAGCGTGGCGGATGTGTTGTTACCTACCCTTACCACCTGGGGGCGGCCCGTCAGGAAGTCCAGGATCCAGTTGCAGAGGGAGGTGTTTAGTCCCAGGGTCCTTAGCTTAGTGATGAGCTTTGAGGGAACTATGATGTTGAACGCTGAGCTGTAGTCAATGAATAGCATTCTCACATAGGTGTTCATTTTGTCCAAGGTGTGAAAGGGCAGTGTGGAGCGCAATAGAGATTGCATCATCTGTGGATCTGTTGGCGTGGTATGCAAATTGGAGTGGGTCTAGGGTTTCTGGGATAATGGTGTTGATGTGAGCCAAGACCAGCCTTTCAAAACACTTCATGGCTACCGACGTGAGTGCTACGGGTCGGTAGTCATTTAGGCAGGTTACCTTAGAGTTCTTGCGCACTGGGACTATGGTGGTCTGCTTGAAACATGTTGGTATTACAGAATCAGACAGGGAGAGGTTGAAAATGTCAGTGAAGACACTTTCCAGTTGGTCAGCGCATGCTCGGAGTACACGTCCTGGTAATCCGTCTGGCCCTGCGGCCTTGTGAATGTTGAACTCTTTAAAGGTCTTAATCACATCGGCTACGGAGAGCGTGATCACACAGTCGTCTGGAACAGCTGATGCTCTCATGCATGTTTCAGTGTTACTTGCCTCGAAGCGAGCATAGAAGTAATTTAGCTCGTCTGGTAGGCTTGTGTCACTGGGCAGCTCGCGGCTGTGCTTCCCTTTGTAGTCTGCAATAGTTTGCAAGCCCTGCCACATCCGACGAGCGTCAGAGCCGGTGTAGTACGATTCGATCTTAGTCCGGTATTGTCTCTGTCACACACCAGAGTCAACATCATCATATTGGTGGTATCCAGAAGATAGCCCTATTTGGTAAAAGACCAAGTCCATATTATGGCAAGAACAGCTCAAATAAGCAAAGAGAAACAATAGTCCATCATTACTTTAAGACATGAAAGTCAGTCAATACAAGAACTTTGAAAGTTTCTTCAAGTGCAGCCGCAAAAACCATCAAGCGCTATGATGAAACTGGCTCTCATGAGGACCGCCACAGGAATGGAAGATCCAGAGTTACCTCTGCTGCAGAGGATAAGTTCATTAGAGTTTCCAGCCTCAGAAATTGCAGGCCAAATAAATGCATCACCGAGTTGAAGTAACAGACACATCTCAACATCAACTGTTCAGAGGAGACTGTGTGAATCAGGCCTTCATGGTCGAATTGCTGCAAAGAAACCACTACTAAAGGACACCAATAATAACAAGAGACTGGCCCCCCGTGGGAAGGCTGGCCCCCCCGCTGTCCACATGTATATATACACTACCGGTGAGTTTTTCTTTATTTTTACTATTATCTACATTATAGAATAATAGTGAAGACATCAAAACGATGAAATAACACATATGGAATCATGTAGTAACCAAAAAGTGTTAAACAAATCAAAATATATTTTATATTTGAGATTCTTCAAATAGCCACCCTTTGCCTTGATGACAGCTTTGCACACTCTTGGCATTCTCTCAACCAGCTTCATGAGGTAGTAACCTGTAATACATTTCAATTAACAGGTGTGCCTTCTTAAAAGTGTATTTGTGGAATTTCTTTCCTTCTTAATACGTTTGAGCCAATCAGTTGTGTTGTGACAAGGTGGGGTGTGGGTTTAGGATACAGAAGATAGCCCTATTCGGTAAAAGGCCAAGTCCATATTAATGTCAAGAACAGCTCAAATAAGCAAAGAGAAATGACAGTCCATCATTACTTTAAGAAATGAAGTTCAGTCAATACGGAAAATTTGAAGAACTTGAAAGTGCAGTCACAAAAACTATAAAGCACTATGATGAAACTGGCTCTCATGAGGACCACCACAGGAATGGAAGCCCCAGAGTTACCTCTGCTGCAGAGGATACGTTCATTAGAGTTACCAGCCTCAGAAACTGCAGCCCAAATAAATGCTTCACAGAGTTCAAGTAACAGACACATCTCAACTTCAACTGTTCAGAGGAGACTGTGTGAATCAGGCTTTCATGGTCGACTTGCTGCAAAGAAACCACTACTGAAGGACACCAATAACAAGAAGAGACTTGCTTGGGCCAAGGAACACGAGCAATGTTCATTAGACCGGTGGAAATTTGCCCTTTGGTCTGGAGTCCAAATTTAAGGGTTTTGGTTCCAACCGCTGTGTCTTTGTGAGATGCGGTGTGGTTGAACGGATGATCTCCGCTTGTGTATTTCCCACCGTAAAGCATGGAGGAGGAGGTGTTATGGTGTGGGGGTGCTTTGCTGATGACACTTTCTGTGATTTATTTAGAATTCAAGGCACACTTAACCAGCATGGCTACCACAGTATTATTCAGCGACATGCCATCCCATCTGGTTTGGGCTTAGTGGGACTATCATTTGTTTTCAGCAGGACAATGACCCAACACACCTCCAGGCTGTGTAAGGGCTATTTTACCGAGAAGGAGAGTGATGGAGTGCTGCATCAGATGACCTGGCCTCCACAATCCCCCGATCTCAACCAAATTGAGATTGTTTGGGATGAGTCGGACCGCAGAGTGAAGGAAAAGCAGCCAACAAGTGCTCAGCATATGTGGGAACTCCTTCAAGACTGTTGGAAAAGCATTCCAGGTGAAGCTGGTTGAGAGAATGCCAAGAGTGTGCAAACCTGTCATCAAGCCAAAGGGTGGCTATTTGAAGAATCTCAAATATAAATATATTTTGATTTGTTTAACACTTTGTTTGTTACTACATGATTCCATATGTGTTATTTCATCATTTTGATGTCTTCACTATTATTCAACAATGAAGAAAAACACTTGAATGAGTAGGCGTGTCCAAACTTTTGACTGGTACTGTTTGTAAGTCTAATTTACTAGCTTCCACCTTCTGTACATACCTCTATCATTATTTAAAAAATACTATTGACAAAGTTTTAACATCATTGCAGTTATATTGTTCTCCAGGAATATTTTGAAAAATAATGTGTGTGTGTGTGTGTGTGTGTGTGTGCAACACCTCCCAGGTATACAGTAGGTGAGAAGGATGGGAAAACATCAGCATCACCAGTTGGCACCATTGTGGGCAGTGTTATTGGTGTGTTCTTCTTCGTTGGTGTGTTCCTTGTTGTAGGATGGATCATATCTGCCAAAACACGGCCATCCCCTAAAGAATAAGAGCTACTGCAGGCACCATCTCTGTCAATCATTTATTTTGCTTAAACAAATGTTATGATCATTTACATGAATTAACATTTACATGTTGTTATGATTTCTCATCTCCTAACAGTCCGTTGTTCCAAAAGTTGACATCCCAATGAGCACTATACCAGGTAGACCAGAACCACAGAACACCCCTGGTTCTGAGTTGACATCTATCTACGTCACTGCAGGGAGACGAGCACCAGCAGAAGCAGCAGTAGAAGAGCACCACCCATTGGACAAAGTGAGCACTTCACCAGAATAGAGGACGGAATCACAGTCGTCGTCCCCCCACACAGGCAGAAGGGCTTTACCGCGCACTGCATCAGCCAGCGGTACAAGAGCGCCACCCAATGGGAAAAGTGTGCGCTCCACCATGAAGAGACGCATGTGCATTGCTCTCGGTCACAATTTGTTTGTATGTTCATTAGCACAGTATACATGATCCCAATTTTAGCTTCAATAATCTATAAAAACAGCTGAATTAAAAACTGTAATCCCATTGTTAAAACAACAAACTAGTTAAATTTTCCTGGAAAGAAGGTTGAGATGACAGGATAAGCCATGCAGGCTAAACCATGCAGGCTAAACCACGCAGGCTAAACCATACAGGCTAAACCATGCAGGCTAAACCATACAGGCCAAACCATACAGGCTAAACCACGCAGGCTAAACCACGCAGGCTAAACCACGCAGGCTAAACCACGCAGGCTAAACCACACAGGCTAAACCACACAGGCTGAACCATACAGGCTAAACCATACAGGCTAAACCATGCAGGCTAAACCATATAGGCTAAACCAGTTGATAGCATTTTTACAATCATATTTTTTACAATACTACTGTATTGTTCTTTATATCTAATTATGTGTAAGTCGCTCTGGATAAGAGCATCTGTTAAATGATTAAAACGTCAAATGTAAATGTTACATGAGAAAACATATTTACAAATATCAATAGAAAAGTTATATCCATTTTAGTAGGATCTGTCTCAATCCAGCTGGCTATGTGAAGGAACTACACAGGTATGACAGTCAATTATAGCTAAAAGTGTGGACACAAGCTCAAATGAAGCTAGTACTCTGCATTAATCCAAATTACATTGAATATGCTTAGTCCAGCAATACACTCTTAGAAAAAAAGGGGCTATCTAGAACCTAAATGGGTTCTTTGGCTGTCCCCATAGGAGAACCCTTTGAAGAAGCCTTTTTGGTTCCAGGTAGAACCCTTTTGGGTTAAATGTAAAACCCTTTCAACAGAGAGATCTACATCTACATGGAGCCAAAAAGGGCTCTACCTGGAACCAAAAAGGGTTCTCCTATGGGGACAGCCGAAGAACCCTTTTGGAACCCTTTTTCTATGAGTGTAGGTTTAATCTGCGTTTGGAAAACTGGTCCTATATACTACCCAACAATGTGTTGCCTTGTGTTGGTTCAATACACTACATTTTTTTATACTATGGCCTGACTTTCACAGACTGAACGACTCTCACAGATTCTCTTAGATGATTCGGCACATGGAAAGTCAAACCAACAATTTTTTTTTCTGTGACAGTGTTGACCAATTCTGACACAGTTTTCTATTTCACCTTTAGGCCCACAGTTATTTGGTTCGTTGGAGTCCCAGTACCTAGAAATGGGAGAAGGGAAACCATTACTCCATACTGTCACGGTTTCGGCCGAGGCTGCTCCTCCTCCTGGTTCGGGCAGGCTTCGGCGTTCGCCGTCCCCGGAGTACTAGCTGCCACCGCTCTATGTTTCTGTGTTTGATTGCTTTTGTCTGTCTGTCACCTCTGTGTCTGTTTGGGAGTTGATTACGTGTCTTATAAGTTCCGTGTTGTGATCTAGGGTATTTGTGTGTTGTTATTCTGTTGCCACCGTGTTTATGATACGTGTTTGTTTTCCGTGTCATTTTTCCTTGTTTAGTGTTTTACGCGTGTGCGTAATTTTCCCTCGCCACTTCGTGTTTTCGAGGTCGGGGTTTGTTCGCTTGTTTTTGAGACTATTAAAGTCTTGTTGGACTTAACCTCTGTTTCCTGCGCTTGACTCCTCCACCACATCCACGACGGAATAGTGACAGAACAACACACCTTCATGGAGTCAGCAGGAACAGCGGCGGCACCCGAATCCCTGCTGGACCGGATCAACTTCCAGGACGCCATGATCCGGCAACTCGGGACCGCCATGGACGAGGTGTCCAACGCTCTGCGCCGATTGGTGAACTCTGAGGTGGCCAAGGACCCTTACAACATCGCATCACCAACGGCCAGTCCTCCTCTCTCAGTACCGGAACCCAGTGGCATTCGGCTCTCACTCCCGAGGGCATATGACGGTTCTGCAGCCGGGTGTCAGGGATTCCTCCTGCAGGTAGAACTTTACCTTGCCACCATACACCCGGCGCCCTCGGGATACGAGCGTCTCCGCCCTCATCTCCTGTCTCTCCGGCAAGGCGTTGGAGTGGGCCAACGCCGAATGGAGGGGAATAGACGCCGCTACCATCACCTACGCGGAGTTCTCCCGCCGCTTCAGGGCTGTCTTCGATCATCCCCCCTGAGGGAGAGCGGCGGGAGAGCGTCTATTCCACCTCCGACAGGGGGAAGAGGAGCGCACAGGAGTTCGCACTGGAGTTCCGGACACTAGCGGCGGATGCGGGGTGGAATGAGAGGGCCCTCATCGACCAGTACCGGTGTAGTCTACGAGAGGACGTTCGTGAGGAGCTGGCCTGCAGGGACACCAACCTGTCGTTTGACCAGTTGGTGGACATTTCCATCCGTCTGGATACCCTGCTGGCTACCCGCGGGACGTCCCGAGTGGGGGTCGTCCAGTCCACCCTCCAGCACCCCCGAGCCGATTCCCATGGAGCTAGGGGGTGCTGGCGCTAGAGAGAGGAGGAGAGGGAACCCGAGGGGGGCCATCCCCTGCACCACCTGCGGTCGTGGAGGACACATTGCGGCCAGGTGCTGGGGAGGGTCTCCTGGGAGAGGTGACAACAGGCCACGCACTGGGGAGTCATTTCAGGTGAGTAGGCGCCCCACTCACCCAGAGCTCTCTGTTGGTCACATGAGTATTCCTGTGAGGTTTCCACAGGTGGCACCTCATTCCCAGCATAAGGCGCTAGTAGATTCAGGCGCAGCTGGGAACTTTATTTATCAGGCATTTTGTAGTAGGTTAGGGATTCCCCTTCGGCCGGTAGACGATCCATTTCCTGTCCACGCATTAGACAGCCGGCCGTTGGGGTCGGGCCTGATCAGGGAGGTCACAGCACCACTGACGATGACGACACAGGGGGGTCATGAGGAGATCATTCAGTTTTATCTGATTGACTCTCCTGCGTACCCCGTGGTGTTGGGCCTTCCCTGGTTAAGCACCCATGATCCTACCATAGCGTGGCAACAGAGGGCTCTTATGGAGTGGTCTGCTCAGTGTGTAGGAAGATGTCTAGGTGTTTCCGTAGGGGCGACCTCGGTAGAGAGTCCGAACCAAGTGCCCGCACTGCGCATTCCCCCGAGTATGAGGATTTAGCACTCGTGTTTAGCAAATCGAGGGCAACACGGCTACCTCCTCATAGACAGGGGGACTGTGCGATAAATCTCCAAACAGGAGCGGCTCTTCCACGGAGTCATGTGTATCCCCTGTCTCAAGAGGAGACAGCGGCTATGGAGACATACATAGCCGAGTCCTTGGCACAGGGATACATACGGTCCTCTACTTCCCCAGTCTCCTCGAGTTTCTTCTTTGTGAAGAAGAAGGACGGGGGATTGCGCCCTTGTATTGATTATCGTAGTCTCAATCAGATCACAGTTAAATACAGCTACCCACTTCCACTGATTGCGACAATGACGGAGTCATTACGCGGAGCGCGATTCTTCACAAAGTTGGATCTCAGGAGTGCGTACAATCTGGTGCGCATTAGGGAGGGGGATGAATGGAAGACAGCATTTAGCACCACCTCGGGTCATTACGAGTATCTCGTCATGCCATACGGGTTAATGAATGCTCCGTCAGTCTTCCAATCCTTTGTTGACGAGATTTTCCGGGACATGCATGGGCAGGGGGTAGTAGTTTACATCGACGACATCCTAGTGTACTCTGCTACTCGAGCCGAGCATGTAGCCCAGGTGCGCCGAGTGTTGAGAAGACTGTTGGAGCATGACTTGTATGTCAAGGCAGAGAAATGCCTGTTCTTCCAGGAGTCCGTCTCCTTTTTGGGTTATCGGTTGTCCGCGTCTGGTGTGGAGATAGAGGTAGACCGAGTATCGGCCGTGCGTAATTGGCAAACTCCAACCACTGTAAAAGAGGTGCAGCAGTTCTTGGGTTTTGCTAATTACTACCGGAGGTTTATTCGGGGTTTTGGACAGGTTGCAGCTCCCATTACGTCCCTGTTAAAGGGGGTCCGGTTCGCTTTGCGGTGGTCGGCTGAGGCGGACAGGGCATTTGTCAAACTTAAGAACCTGTTCACCTCGGCTCCGGTGCTGGCGCATCCGGATCCCTCTTTACCATTCCAGGTTGAGGTAGACGCGTCCGAGACCGGTATTGGGGCAGTCCTGTCACAACGGTCCGGCGCGCCACCTAAACTCCGCCCCTGTGCTTTCTACTCAAGAAGCTCAGCTCGGCGGAGCGCAACTATGATGTTGGGGACAGGGAGCTGTTAGCCGTAGTCCAAGCCCTAAAGGTGTGGAGGCATTGGCTTGAGGGGGCTCAACACCCTTTCCTCATTCTGACTGATCACCGTAACCTGGAGTACATCCGGGCAGCTAGGAGATTGAACCCTCGTCAGGCTAGGTGGAATATGTTCCTAACCCGGTTTGTTTTTAAGATCACATACATCCCAGGGTCCCAGAATGGTAAGGCAGACGCCCTGTCCCGGCGGTATGACACGGAGGAGAGGTCCAACGAGCCTACTTCCATATTGCCGGAATCTTGTTTGGTGGCTCCGGTAGTATGGGAGGTCGATACGGAAATCGAGCGGGCACTGCGTACCGACCCTACTCCCCCGAGTGTCCTGTGGGGCGGACGTACGTTCCGCTCGAGGTCCGTGATCGTCTTATTTATTGGGCTCATACATCACCCTCCTCTGGACATCCAGGTATTGGCCGGACCGTGCACTGTCTTAGCATGAAATACTGGTGGCCAACGTTAGCTAGGGATGTGAGGGTTTATGTCTCCTCCTGCTCGGTGTGTGCCCAGTGTAAGGCGCCTAGACATTTGCCCAGGGGTAAGCTACATCCCCTGCCCGTTCCACAACGACCATGGTCCCACCTATCGGTGGATTTCGTAACTGACCTACCCCCTCCCAGGGGAATACCACCATATTGGTCGTTGTGGATCGGTTTTCCAAGGCCTGTCGTCTCCTTCCCATGCCGGGTCTCCCTACTGCCCTACAAACCGCTGAGGCCCTCTTTACCCATGTGTTCCGGCACTATGGGGTCCCCGAGGATATTGTGTCTGACCGAGGTCCCCAGTTCACTTCCAGAGTTTGGGGAGCGTTCATGGAACGGTTGGGGGTCTCGGTAAGCCTTACCTCGGCGTACCACCCAGAGAGTAATGGGCAGGTGGAACGTGTCAACCAGGATGTGGGTAGGTTTTTGAGGTCCTATTGCCGGGACCGGCCGGAGGAGTGGTCGAGGTTCATCCCCTGGGCAGAGATGGCCCAGAACTCGCTCCGCCACTCCTCCACCAACTTAACACCTTTCCAGTGTGTTTTAGGTTATCAGCCGGTCCTGGCACCGTGGCACGAGCCAGATCGAGGCCCCTGCGGTGGACGAGTGGATTCGGCGCTCGGAAGAGACGTGGGACGCTGCCCATGTCCATCTGCAGCGTGCCATCCGTCAACAAAAGGCGAGCGCCGATCGCCACCGCAGTGAGAAACCGGTGTACGCACCGGGAGATCGAGTCTGGCTCTCGACTCGAAACCTGCCCCTCCGCCTGCCCTGCCGGAAGCTGGGTCGGCGGTTTGTGGGGCCCCTTCAAAGTCCTGAGAAGATTGAACGAGGTGTGTTACAGGTTACAACTGCCAATTGAGTATAAAAATATTAACCCCTCGTTCCATGTGTCTCTTCTCAGGCCGGGTGGTAGCTGGCCCACTCCAAGAAGATGAGATAGGAGAGACCCCTCCGCCCCCCTTTGGACATCGAGGGGGTCCCGGCGTACAGGGTCCGGACCATCTTGGACTCGAGGCGCCGGAGGAGTGGTCTCCAGTATCTCGTGGAGTGGGAGGGGTACGGTCCGGAGGAACGGTGCTGGGTGCCAAGGAGGGACATACTCGATCCTTCCCTCCTGACTGAGTTTCACCATGGGCATCCCACGCGCCCGGGTCCGCGTCCTCCTGGCCGTCCCCGAGGCCGGGGTCGGCGCGCGGCTGGAGCCGCGCGTCAAGGGGGGGTACTGTCACGGTTTCGGCCGAGGCTGCTGCTCCTCCTGGTTCGGGCAGGCTTCGGCGTTCGCCGTCCCCGGAGTACTAGCTGCCACCGCTCTATGTTTCTGTGTTTGATTGCTTTTGTCTGTCTGTCACACCTGTGTCTGTTTGGGAGTTGATTACGTGTCTTATAAGTTCCGTGTTGTTATTCTGTTGCCACCGTGTTTATGATACGTGTTTGTTTTCCGTGTCATTTTTCCTTGTTTAGTGTTTTACGCGTGTGCGTAATTTTCCCTCGCCACTTCGTGTTTTCGAGGTCGGGGTTTGTTCGCTTGTTTTTGAGACTATTAAAGTCTTGTTGGACTTAACCTCTGTTTCCTGCGCTTGACTCCTCCACCACATCCACGACGGAATAGTGACACATACAGTATGTCACAGCAGAAATACATTTTTCAGACCAAATATATTGGCACCATGGCAATTTTCTTAAATATTCCCTATTTCTTCTAAAGTATGTTGAAATTGAAAAAAACATTTGGTCTCCACACCTTATTGGATTTTCTTGTTATTTGATTTTGTAAACTTAAGTTTACAATTTTAATTTAGGAAATAAAGACAAATGGCATGGACTAAATGATTAGCCCCCTGGAGCTAGTACTTGGTAGCAGAGCTTTTGGCCAAGATAACTCCTGACATATGCTTCCTGTAGCCCTCAATGAACTTTCTGAACCTTTCTACTGGCAATTTGGCCCAATTATCAGCAGCAAACTGCTCTAATTATTCAATTTGAGGGGTGCCTTCCACCAACTGCTGTTTTCAGCTCTCGCCATAGATTATGGATGTGATTCAGATCTGGACTCTTCACTGGCCACAAACAAAACAAAATTGTATCTCTTTGGAAATACAGATCAGCACTGTGTTTACCGATGACCAAATGAAGCATTCAATTAAAAGAACACCATCCCTACAATCAAACATGGGGAGGTTTGATAATGCTGTGGGGTTGCTTTGCTGCCTCTAGTACTGGGGGTCTTGAACGTGCGCAAGACATCATGAAATCAGCAGATTGGAGTCCAGTGTTAAACCCAGTGTCCAAAAACTGTGTCTCCATTGAAGGTTGTGGGTCCTCCAGCAGGACAACAACCCCAAACACACATCAAAAAGCACCAAGGAATGGTTCAAGAAGAAACGCTGGACTGTTCTGGAGTGCAGTCCAGATCTGAATCACAGCCATAATTAATTGGCGATATTCCCCCCAAAAATTGTTGGAAGAATTGGAACGGTTTGCTGCTAAATACTGGGCCACATTTCCAGTAGAAAGGTGCAGCAAGCTCAATGGTGGCTACTAAAGTATTTGTCTTCAGTTATCTGTAATGGCTGTACAACCAAGTACTAGCTCCGGGGTGCCAATACATTTTCGATGCCATTTGTCTTTATTTTCTAAATTATCATTGTAAACTTACGTTCTGCAATGTTGAAAATCCAATAACAAGTTGTGGAGATCAAAGGTATTTGTTCTATTTCAACTTATTTGAGAAGAAATAGGGAATTATTTAAGAAAAGTGCAAAGGTGCCAACATATTTGTCCGCAACTGTACAAGGCTTACAAAACGATGTATACAATGTTTTGCTTTTGAGTGTACAGCTGAGTTGTGTGTGTGTGTGTGTGTGCGCGTGCCTGTGTGTGTAGATGTGTGTGAATGTATGACTTAAAACATCCTTACTTGATGTTCTCATTAAGAGTTGTATTGTCCATCCAGACCCACACATTCTCTTGCTTCTCATCTGTCAGTCCTATCCAGGGGCTGTGTTCATAAGGATCAATTCCCAGTGTTACCACTCTCTGTTTTATAAACTCCTATGGAGGAAACCACACGTTAATCAACCAATGGACCAATGGTTCTACATTTACATTTACATTTTAGTCATTTAGCAGACGCTCTTATCCAGAGCGACTTACAGTTGGTGAGTGCATACATTTTTTTTTTCTTCTACACACACCTAGACTGATCTGAAATAACAGGGCTAGTAAAAGCAAGTCCCCAAAGCGATTCATCCGCCATTTTGCTTCTATTCTTCCTGTTTTCAGATAAGTGGACACGAGGGAGAGGAGACTCAGCGAGGAAACCACTTTAGACTATTGCGATTCAGCCCATAATACGTAATATTCAGCTGCAGCCTCTTGGGATTCAGCCCATAATAAGTAATATTCAGCTGCAGCCTCTTGGGAGGAGGGAACAGCAATATATTCCAGTCCGTAGGGAGATGGAATTAGATGGTTTCTAAATATTTTCCCAGTCATTGGGGACTAATGCCTGCTGTTACCTTCCTAACGCATATAACAGCATATACAAAACAGATGGCATTGAATATGGAATCAGCTGGACTAAGGACCACCTTTGAGGACTGAACATCAAAGTTTGACTGCGGGCACCCAGCAGGGCCGCTTCCTGCTTGTATTAACTTTAAGGGTTTTCAATGAGTGGCTTTTGGTTGGAACTTGGTACTATGATCAGTTTGAGACAATCCCTCCATCTCCTCCCATGGACATCAGCTGACTTTTTATAATCAATATCAATTTAAGTGGATCAATTCACTTTCCTATGAAATGGCGTCATCTGGCCCACTCTGGGGATTCAGAAAGACAGGGAGGTTGAGTCAATTTTGACTATTTCCTAAAGCAATCTCCGCTGACATGTTGCACATTCACATACTCACCTCCTCACACACTCAAGACCAGGTCAAATGCCTGGTCATCGGTGATCGGGGATCAATGGTAGCCGAGGTTATCTAAATGGATTTTGGTTCATATAATTTACTAATGGGCTTATCCGGTAGTCCAGAAGACAGGGTCACCAGAAAATATGTTAAACCTGTGGACTGTGGTTACCAACTGTCTGGGTCGAGTTGTCTAGAGAGATGATGTTTATAGGTTAATCAAAAATTAGGTTAATTTCTAAACTAGGGGCACGGACACCGTCACGCCCAAAACACAATGAAATTTCGATGTAACGTTTTATTTTTTATTTAACTTTTATTTAACTGGGCAAGTCAGTTAAGAACAAATTATTATTTACAATGACGGCCTACACCGGCCAAACCCGGACGACGTTGGGCCAAGTGTGTTCAAACCTCTAGCATAGCTTTTTTATATTAGCAATAGTTCAAGGCTTGGAGATGGTATTCAAATCTAGGTGCAACTAGCTAACTAAGCGGTGAAATGGTAGCCTAACTGGTTCACCGTGCAGGCCGATGGTTTGATGGACCAGTTTTAGGTTGAGACAAGACCGGTCACATCGGCCCGGAGCCTCTTCTAGTCCAAAACACCAAACATAATCTAACACAAATTAACGATATCAAACAGGATTCTTCACTAGTAGCAGTATATTTGGCTGCAATCGTTCAGATTTACACGACACTACAGCATGGTGGGTTAACTAGGTGAGAAGAGTCAGAACGATCAGTTTCGGTTCTCAAGTCGCCATCATCATCACATCCACATTCGGCTTTTTTCAGTGGACGCACAGTGCTAGCGAGCTAGCTAAGTGGCCAACGTAGCACCATCACCCCTACTAACCTGCTTTTCACCACGAACTAGCTACAACATTCTTGACATGGCGACCTA
The DNA here is from genome assembly GCF_020615455.1 of Coregonus clupeaformis. NCBI lineage: Eukaryota > Metazoa > Chordata > Actinopteri > Salmoniformes > Salmonidae > Coregonus > Coregonus clupeaformis. Next base: position 312,340 of record NW_025533494.1, on the reverse strand, counting down.
CTTGACATGGCGTTCTCATCATGATTAAAGCCTTGATGGCTGAACGTTTATTGAAGTCTGCACTTTATGTGAGAGTGATGTAGCAATTAATTACAATACATGATCAAATGTAGGTGGACACCTGATTGTCAAACATCTCATTCCAAAATAATGGGAATTAATGTGGAGTTGGTCCCCCATTTGCTTCTATTACAGACGCCACTCTTCTGGGAAGGCTTTCCACTAGATGTTGGAACATTGCTGCGGGGACTTGCTTCCATTCAGCCACAAGAGCATTAGTGAGGTCGGGCACTGATGTTTGGAGATTAGGCCTGGCTCGCAGTCGGCGTTCCAATTAATCCCAAAGATGTTCGATGGGGTTGAGGTTAGGGCTCTGTGCAGGCCAGTCAAGTTCTTACACACCGATCTTAACAAACCATTTCTGTATGGACCTCGCTTTGCGCATGGGGGCATTGTCATGCTGAAAGAGGAAATGGCCTTCCCCAAACCGTTGTCACAAAGTTGGAAGCACAGATTCGTCTAGGATGTCATTGTACTCTGTAGCTTTAAGGATGTCATTGTACTCTGTATCTTTAAAGATTTCTCTTCACTGGAACTGAGGGGCCTAGCCCAAACCATGAAAAACAGCCCCAGACCATTATTCCTCCTCCACCAAACTTTACAGTTGGCGCAATGCTTTGGGGCAGGTAGCGCTCTGCTGGCATCTGCCAAACGCAGATTTGTCCGCACTGCTACAGGCTTTAGCACTCGGCGGTCCCGTTCTGTGAGCTTGTGTGACCTACCACTTCGCGGCTGAGCCGCTGTTGCTCCTAGACATTTCCACTTCACAATAACAGCACTTACAGTTGACCGAGGCAGCCCTAGCAGGGCAAACATTTGACGAACTGACTTGTTGGAAAGGTGGCATCCTATGCCACGTTGAAAGTCACTGAGCTCTTCAGTACTGACCATTCTACTGCCAATGTTTGTCTATGGAGATTGCATGGCTGTGTAATCGATTTTACACACCTGTCAGCAATGGGTGTGGCTGAAATAGACGAATCGACTAATTTGAAAGGCTGTCATTTACATCAATGTAGAAAATGTAGAAAATAGTAAAAAATAAAGAAATCCCCTTGAAAAAGTAGGTGTTCTAAAAGTTTTGACCGGTGTAGTGTACTACACCTCCAACCTTACCTGCTCCTGCTGACTCTCTATGATGACCAGGTGTCCTCCATCGTGGATGCAGGCGTACTGACTCTGTTCCCAGGTCAGTTTGTCTTTAGAGAAGTAGTAACATGATCCATTGTAGAACTCCCAGCCAGGAGAACACGGCTGACTGGTATTACATCTATTCTGACTCCCTGTAAGAGAGAGAGGCGAGACAAGAACACACCAGAAGACAAGGAGACAAGAGACAATGAGATGCAATTTGTATTTGATGACTTACAGTAGTACAGTATATCCTATATTTATATGTGCAGCCAGTATATACAGTATAATAATATAAGTGTACAGTATAATATTCAGTACTATATTATATCCTATATGTATATGTGTATCCTGTATATCCCGTATAATAATATAAGTATACAGTATAATATTCAGTATTAGAATATATGGTATATTATAACTGTACATAAGGCATCCACTTTTGTACTCTCATGCGTGGGAGGATAGAACTAACCTTGGATGGTTGCCAGGAGATCTTTGACCCTAGTCAGGTTGGCCTTACAGTCTTGAAGCTCTGAGAATAACAGCTCTCTCTGGACTAAGAACAGAAGAGATTGATATCTTATTAGAAGACAGTGTAGTTCTCTTGAATTCGAGCCATAATGTAGGGCATTTGGCAAATGAAAGAGTGACCTACAAAATAACTGTTTATTTATTGTATAAATTGTTTTAGGGGGCAAATCAGCTTTAATATTGTAGTTATAGTGTGGATTCTATCAATGTAATTGTCTGCATCATTTCCAATCCCTCAAATTTTTTGTAAATATATATATATTATTTTGTAAATATATTTTTCTTTATTATAAAATAACTGTTGAATTTAGGCCATACTACAAAGGTATGCATTTGGCGCATAAAACATTTGAAGTACAAAATGACGTTCCAACGCACTTCACCACACTCATATGACTAAGTTTCCATTAGGGCAGGACTTTTCCCTGGTCAAGAAAAACCCCTCTCCTTCCTCATATACAGTGCTATGATAGCATATACAATATTCAAACATGTTTTGGGGAAGCAATACTACTGCAGTGTAAATTTAATCCTAATCTTGATAACATGGAACTTTGTATTGAAATGAGAAGTTTGAGTTAAATTGAGTTCAACTTCCACTTTTAAACTTCACGTTAATAGTGAATGAATATTGTGATATGAATAGGAGAACAGCAGCTAGTCAGTCCCATGTCAGTAGAGTCCTGCTCTAGACTACCTACCTGTTATGTTGTGGCTCTCATTCTGCAGTCTCTTATAGTTGTCTTGCAGTTCATGCAGTTTCCCTGTTATGAAAGAGCAAATAATATGGATGAAAAACATTCATTTATTTACATATCTAACAATAAAGTAAGAAAGTAAACCTTGTCCAAGCTAGAATTACCTATTATCTAACCATAGTCCTATTAAAATGAAACAATATGTTATTCATATATTACAGTGAAACGGCAGTATTTGAATCTGAGCCAGTCCCCCATTGACAAACTGCACCTTAATGATTTATATGGATTTTCTCAAACATTTATAGAAGGGGTTGATAATGGTAAAGACCTCTGGATCATTGATATTCTCACCTGTTAGATTCTCTTTCATCTGGGCAAAGCGAGCCTCCTCAGCTTGAAGACTAGTCATGTTGGAAGAATCTGTATCAGAGACAAGGAGACAAGATGGAGGGTAATTGTTCTTCTCTTGTGTATCACACTATCGTACCAACCTGAAATGTACTGGTCTGGGGTGGCTTGGATATTTTCTCTGCACATTGTCCTTTTCAGCAGAGTTCCAGGCCAACAACTACAGTGGATGCATAACCAGTTCGGTTCAGTAGTGTAAAAGGGTCAGGGTTCAGTTAAATGTTTTTATACTCACAGAGGACTCCCAGAGTGATAGCCAGACCCAGCAGTAGAACACAGAGACACGCCAGGGTCACCACGGGAACACTCCCAGACCCTCCCTCCGGGATTGCAGCCTTTGACCCCACTGGGGGAGAGGGGTCACTAGTGTCAGGGTCACTTCCTGGAAAAGGAGTGGATGTCAGGGGTTTAAGGTCATAAGGTTAAATAAGGGGTACTTAATGTAACCCTTAGCTAACTGTAACACACACACACCTCACCTTTCCCAGGATCCTCCTGCTCTCTAGCTCTACCTCCTGGTCTTCTGACCTCAGAGTATGTGACATCCTCTTCACGTTCGGCTACTCCTATGGTTACAGAGATATGAAGAAAGAAATTGTTCTTTTTTTCATTTATTTTATATATATTGCACCCCATGCGTGATTATATTATTTCCCTAAAACCAACCTCATGGTGATTACCCCCTATTAGAATTGTACCATTCTAGTATCTCTCACACATTCCACTATCTCAACATTCTATTAGTATTGTACCATTCTAGTTTCTCTCACACATTCCACTATCTCAACATTCTATTAGAAATGTACCATTCTAGTACCTCTCTAAGAATCCACTATATCAATATTATATTAGAAATGTATCGGTCTACACTGAAAATATATATAAACGCAACATCTAAGGTGTTGGTCCCATGTTTCATGAGCTGAAATAAAAGATCCCAGAAATGTTCCATTTGCACAAAAAGCTTATTGCTCTCAAATTATGTAGACAAATATGTTCACTTCCCTGTTAGTGAGAATTTCTCCTTTGCCATGATAATCCATCCACCTGACAGGTGTGGGATATCAAGAAGCTGATTAAACAGCATGATCATTACACAGGTGCACCTTGTGCTGGGGACAATAAAGGCCACTCTAAAATGTGCAGTTTTGTCACACAACACAATGCCACAGATTAATTTCTCTACCATAAGCCACCTCAAACGTCGTTTTAGAGAATTTGGCAGTCCGTTCAACTGGCCTCACAACCGCAGACCTTGTGTATGGTGTCGTGTGGGTGAGCAGTTTGCTGATGTCAACGTTGTGAACAGAGTGCCCCATGGTGGTGGTGGGGTTATGGTATGGGCAGTCATAAACTACGGACAACGTACACGATTGTATTTTATCGATTTGCAATTTGAATGCACAAAAATTCCGTAACGAGATCTTGAGGTCATTGTAAGTGTCACGATCGTCTTGACGAGAAGTAGACCAATACGCAGCGTGTTGCACGAACATGGTGATCTTTATTATCTTTAGAGATAACCTATACAATACACAAAACAATAAACGACTCGTGAAGTCCACGGTGACAAAGACCGACAAGGAACAAAAACCCACAAACACAAAGTGAAACACAGACAGTTAAATATGGCTCCCAATCAGAGACAACCAGCACACAGCTGACACTCGTTGCCTCTGATTGGGAGTCACTCAGTCAAACATAGAAAATGACGAACTAGACTGCGACTGCGACCGCGCCTAAATACGAGCAAAACAGGGGAGGGCTGGGTGGGCATTCCTCCTCAGCGGCGGCTCCGGCTCCGGGCTTGCCCACCACCCTCCAACAAACCCCCCATAGCGCCCCTGGTCCGGTCTGGCCCCGCTGGCTGGAGCTGGACTGGACGTAGCAGGAGCGGTAGGCTTCAGCTCCTTAGTGGAGCAGTTGAGCGGTACCTGAATTGGCACCGATGACCCAGGCACGGGTTGTGCCGGACTGACGACTCGCACCCCTGTCTTGGTGCGAGTGGCAGGAACGGGCCGGGCCGGGCTGGCGACGCGCACCGTAGACTTGGTGCGAGTGGCAGGAACAGGCCGGACCGGGCTGGCGACGCGCACCGTAGACTTGGTGCGTGGAGCAGGGACAGGCCGGGCCGGGCTGGCGACGCACCCCGTAGGCTCGGTGCGTGGAGCAGGGACAGGCCGGGCTGGGCTGGCGACGCACACCGTAGGCTTGGTGCGTGGAGCAGCAACTGGCCGGACTGGGCTGGCGACGCACACCGTAGGCTTAGTGCGAGTGGCAGGAACAGGCCAGGCCGGGCTGGCGACGCACACCGTAGGCTTGGTGCGAGGGGCAGGAACATGCCGGGCTGGGCTGGCGGCGTGCACCTTACACTTAGTGCGGGAAGCAGGAACGGGCCGGACCGGACTGGTGACTCACACCACTTGCTTGGTGTGAGGAGCGGGACTGGGTTTCGTCATAACCCCCCGCTCCCTCAGCTGCCTACCGAGTTCCTCTCGCCGTGCCTCATTTCTCACCCTTTCCCTTATCGCCTCCAAATGCTCCATCCTCTGCAACACTACCTCCTGCTCCCTCGTCGTCCCTGCCGTGTGCCCCCCCTAAAATTTTTTTGGGGTTGCCTCTCCGCCTGTCCGACGTTGACCCTGCTGACGCCGCTGCTCCTCTCTCCGTCGCCTCTCCACCGTCTCACTCCATGGCCGGCGATCCATCCCGGCCAGGATCTCCCTCCCAGGTCCAGGACCCTTTCCCCGTCTAATATCTCCTCCCATGACCAGGCTGCCTGCTCCTGGACACGCTGCTTGGTCCTGGTATGGTGGGTTTTTTCTGTCACGATCGTCTTGACGAAGTAGACCAATACGGAGCGTGTTGCACGAACATGGTGATCTTTATTATCTTTAGAGATAACCTATACAATACACAAAACAATAAACGACTCGTGAAGTCCACGGTGACAAAGACCGACAAGGAACAAAAACCCACAAACACAAAGTGAAACACAGACAGTTAAATATGGCTCCCAATCAGAGACAACCAGCACACAGCTGACACTCGTTGCCTCTGATTGGGTGTCACTCAGTCAAACATAGAAAATGACGAACTAGAAACACCCAACATAGAAACAGAACACATAGAATGAACACACCCTGGCTCAACATATAGAGTCCCAGAGCCAGGGTGTGACAGTAAGGCCCATTTTTTTGTAGGTATCTATGACCAACAGATGCATATCTGTATTCCCAGTCATGTGACATCCGTAGATTAGAGCCTAATTAATTAATTTGAATTGACTGATTTCCTTATATGAACTGTAACTCATTAAAATCTTTTAAATTGTTGCTTGTGGCATTTATATTTTTGTTCAGTATAGTTTCTCTCTCACAATCAACTGTATCAACATTCTATTAGAAATGTACCATTTTAGTTCCTCTCTCTCACAATCCACTATCTCAGCATTCTATTAGAAATGTACCATTCTATTTCCTCTCTCACGATCCACTATCTCAACATTCTATAAGAAATGTCCCATTCTAGTTCCTCTCTTACAATCCACTATCTCAATATTCTTTCCTTTGAGCTCTACTAGGTTAGAGTACCCTGACTGGAAGGTCCAACATGCAAACCATTTTATGAACTGTTAGGGTAACTAACCAATCTAATATTCTAATTCAGCATATCTGAAGAAAAGCTAACTTATTGTCAAGAGAAATTAGGAAACACTCTTGGCCATGAACCAAATGTTACAGGTTGATGCTGTCTGTCTGTCTGCATGTCTGTCTGGAAGTTGGTTCACAGTGTGAAATCCAACAGACATGTCCAGAGTGTGACGAATAACATCTACTTTACATGGAACTGTCATCTTCTCATGCCCTTTACATTGCACTAATACTGTACATATCCTTCAAAACAGGATTCTATATGGAGAACCATTGTTGAGGCCCTAAGGAATATATTCAAAAGGAAATGGCCAAAAACTTTTCACTTGACATAATAATGCTATAGTACATTCTAAAAGAGATGCCCACTGACTCACACAATACCACATGTTAAACATTTAGTACTAATTCATATTTATCCTCAAGTACAGTTACAAACACACTTCAGAAAAGCTCATATTGATCCCAACCAAAATATGTCTTATTTTCCGTCTAGCCCCTGGGTTTACACAGTTATTATTTGTGATACAACCATACAGTAAATCATCACGATAGCCAGTTAATAATATTCCTTGACAGTCTATGGATGCAACAGTGCGTCAATCTAATTAACATAACAAGAAATCCCCATAAAAGTCTGTCAATTTAAACTAGAGATATCTGCTTTTTGCATGGGCTACGTCTCAATCCACCAAATCCGCCTATGTTGACCTTCCACATCTGTGGTGGAAGGTGGCAGGGGTACAGTGCTGTTTGTCAGGAGACATCATGAAAATCAGTCTTCTCACAAAATCGCCTGTATCGCCGATGTGCCAACGTCTGACTGTATCGTCCGCACCGTTTGGGCTACCAACTAACGTGACCCCACTATGGAAATGGGAGACTATCAAGAACACTATGGCGTTTGCTGTCTTGCTCCGCAACCCCCACAAGTGTCAAGGGACTCGTCTGAAGGTAACCTATAAAAATAAATGGAAATATGGAAGCAGTTTTGTGCAAAAGAAAAGTGGTTAAATATGTGTCCAAAAAAGTTTTCTCATATCTTCTAGATATAGGACAGACACATTATTAATGTCACACCCTGATGTATGGGACTCTAGGATGTTGAGTCAGGGTGTGGAGTTCTATGTTGTATTTTCTATGTTCTCAGTCTAGGTGTTGTATTTCTATGTTTGGCCGGGTGTGATTCCTAATCAGAGACAGCTGTCGCTCGTTGTCTCTGATTGGGGATCATACTTAGGCAGCCTGTTTGCATTCAGTTGTTGTGGGATCTTGTTCCGTGTAGAGGCTTGTGTTGTGTTTAGCCTGTGGACTTCACGTTACGTTGTTTTGTTGTTTTGTTCGTGTGTTTATCTTTAAAATAAACATGTATGCATTTCACGCTGCGCCTTGGTCTGACCCGTCCTTAAACGAACGTGACAGAAGATCCCACCAAACACGGACCAAGCAGCGTGCCCAGGAGCAAACACCCTGGACACAGGTGGGGAAGATTTGGTCTTGGGAGGAGATATTTGCGGGGAAAGGACCCTGGGCGAAGAAGGAAGCCCAGGCAGGAGAGGAGCAACGGCAACACAGAAGGCGCCGGCCGAGGAGGAAGCCCGAGAGGCAGCCCCAATAAAAAATTTTGGGGGGGCTAAAGGAGTGGTCGGGGAGCGAGAGAGAAGAGCCCCGACCACTGCACCCGGTGGGTTTCCAGGTTGAGTCCCTGCGACCATGGGGAAGAAGAGTGGCAACAGTTTTATACTGAGGAGTCGGAGGATGACGACGACGACGATGAGTTTCTGTTCCCTAACTCTTGGGGGCTCCCGGAGGAGTCTTCACTGGAGGAGGAGTGCCGAGAGAGAGAGAAGGATCGGATCTGCAGGGTAAGAGAGGAGGCCACCACATTACGGGGGCTGATAGCGAGAATAGAGCGGGAGAGCTCCATTCAAGAGGAGGCACTGCAGGAGGCTCGTAGGGAGAAGAAGGAAGTAGATGCACGGAGAGAGGAGCTAGTTAGGCAACATAAGAAGCGTGGGTTAATAGAGGAACCCAAGTATGCAGAGATACGCACTGTATCGCCAGTGCGCATGCACAGCCCAGTGTGTTCTGTGCCAGCGCCCCGCACGTGTCGTGTGAAAGTGGGCAGCCAGCCAGGACGGGTAGTGCCGGCTCAATGCTCCTGGTCTCCAGTGCACCTCACCAGTCCTGTTCGGCCCGTATCTGCTCCTCGCACCAAGCCAGTGGTGTGTATCCCCAGTCCGGCCAGGCCCGTTCCTGCTCCTCGCACCAAACCAGTGATGCGTTTCTCCAGTCCGGCCCGGCCCATTCCTGCTTCTCGCACCAGACCTGTGGTGTGTCTCCCCAGTCCGGCCTGGCCCGTTCCTGTTCCTCGCACCAGGCCAGTGGTGCGTGTTCCCAGTCCGGTACGCCCGTGCCTGCTCCCCGCACCAAGGCAGTGGTGCGTGTTCCCAGTCCGGCCCGGCCTGTTCCTGCTCCACGCACCAGGCCAGTGGTGCGTGTTCCCAGTCCGGTAAGGCCTGTCCCTGCTCCTCGCACCAAGCCAGTGGTGCGTGTTCCTAGTCCGGCCCGGCCCATTCCTGCTCCTCGCTCCAGACCTGTGGTGCGTGTCTCCAGTCCGGCCCGGCCCGTTCCTGCTCCTCCCACCAGACCAGTGGTGCGTGTTCCCAGTCCGGCCCGGCCCGTTGCCTGCTCCCCGCACCAAGCCGGTGGTGCGTGTCGCCAGTCCGGCATGGCCCGTGCCCGTTCCACCGGTGCCGGCACCGGTCAGCTGCTCCACTCCGGAGCCAGAGCAGTCCGCTCCACCAGGATCCAGTCCAGCTCCGGTCAGCAACTCCACTCCGGAGCCAGAGCAGTCCGCTCCACCGGTGCACAGTCCGGCTCCGGTCAGCAGCTCCACTCCGGAGCCAGAGCAGTCCGCTCCACCGGTGCCCAGTCCAGCTCCGGTCAGCGGCTCCAGTCCGGAGCCAGAGCAGTTCGCTCCACCGGTGCCCAGTCCAACTCCGGTCAGCGGCTCCAGTCCAGACCCAGACGTCAGTCCCTCTCCAGGTTCGGGGTCTCCCACACCAGGGTCCAGACAGGGCTTGGTGCATCGTGGGAGGAAGGAGAGGGGAAGCAGCGTGCCGAGGTCCAGACCAGACCAGGGGCGTAACGGGGAGGCTGAGAGAATGTGGTCGTCACGCCCGGAGCCGGATCCGCCTCCGAGGTGGAATGCCCACCCGGACCCTACCCTGTTATGTAAGGTTTGTGCGGTCGGAGTCTGCACCCCTGGGGGTACTGTCACACCCTGACGTATGGGACTCTAGGATGTTGAGTCAGGGTGTGGAGTTCTATGTTGTATTTTCTATGTTCTCAGTCTAGGTGTTGTATTTCTATGTTTGGCCGGGTGTGATTCCCAATCAGAGACAGCTGTCGCTCGTTGTCTCTGATTGGGGATCATACTTAGGCAGCCTGTTTGCATTCAGTTGTTGTGGGATCTTGTTCCGTGTAGAGGCTTGTGTTGTGTTTAGCCTGTGGACTTCACGTTACGTTGTTTTGTTCGTGTGTTTATCTTTAAAATAAACATGTATGCATTTCACGCTGCGCCTTGGTCTGACCCGTCCTTAAACGAACGTGACAATTAAATAAAAATATTCCTTATGATATTCCTTATGATTTGTTCTTTGACTGTCTTTTTTTTGCCATTTTGAATGTGTTTTTCAATGTGTTTCTATGGGCTATAGTAGTAAAGGCCAAATTCAATATTTTATCAAATTATTATAATATAATTTTTATACATACAGAGGCCTTTCAAGGTGTCGAAAGTGTTGCACAGGGATGCTGGCCGATGTTGACTCCAATGCTTCCCACAGTTGTGTCAAGTTGGCTGGATGTCCTTTTGGTGGTGGATCATTATTGTTGATGCACACGAGGAACTGTTGAGTGTAAAAACCCCAGCAGTGTTGCATTTCTTGACACAAACCGGTGCGCCTGGCAACTACTACCATAACCCGTTCAAATCTTTTGTCTTGCCCATTCACCCTCTGAATGGCACACGTACACAATCCATGTCTCGATTGTCTCAAGGGGTAAAAATCCTTCTTTAACCCGTCTCTTACAGTGATTTAACATTTGATATCAATAATTCATCACAGCGTTCACCTGGTTTCACTTGGTCAGTGTATGTAATGGAAAGAGCAGGTGTTCTTCATGTTTTACACACTCAGTATATACAGCCTTCTTCTGTTACTAACTCCTTGTTGAATTATGACATTTCAACCCTCGCCCCCCAAGGTGATGAAACGTTGTATTGTAAACGTATGTTTGAAAACTAATAAAACGATATAAATGAGAGAATAAAGAGGAGGAGAGACTCACCTTTAGAAACTTCACTTTCTGCTCCAGCATCTTGGTTCTGATGCCGAGTGAATGTAACATCGGAGTAGACGATTTCACCAGACATCATCACTACTCTAAGTCCTCTCTCAGAGTGGAGACCAGAAGAGGAAGAAGTCCCTTAACATCACACATGCTCACTCATGAAAATCCCATAAACACTCACACACTCAACCACACACACACACGTAGTACACAAACACATCTGTTACGGAATACAAAGGATGTTATGCAAACAACATGCACACACACACACACGTCCCAGGAGAATGTTGAGTAAGGGGTGTTGAGGTGCAGTAAAAAATGAATATTCAGTTCCTATTTACCTCTGGGCTCCATTTGAATATGTGGTAAAGTAGAACTTCATTTGAATATGTTGTAAACTATCAACCCTGTCATTGAACTGTATTACTGATGCCATCTCTAAAGGCATAGCCAAGACAGTTGACTTGTCATGCTCATTCAAACATGGCCTGTAGAATTTACAGTAGCTAGGATTCTAGCTAGCTGTAATTATATAGAGATATAACATTATCTGTCAGTTAAGTATCATTCATGATAGATGGTTTGTCACGATCGTTGATGAACGATAAGGACCAAGGCGCACCGTGATATGCCAACATGTTTATTTAAGGAATAAACACAACGACAAAACAATAAACTAACGATACGTGACGTCCTAAGGTACACACAACATACCTCACACGGAACAAGATCCCACCACTAACTAGTGCCAAAAGGCTGCCTAAGTATGGTCCCCAATCAGAGACAATGAGCGACAGCTGCCTCTGATTGGGAACCACACCGGCCAACATAGAAATAGACATACTAGAACATCAACATAGAAATATACAACATAGAACATACACACCCTGACTCAACATATACGAGTCCCTTGAGTCAGGGCGTGACATGGTTAAAGAGAGACAGCAGATAATACATTATTTACATAATCCTAATATAATATATCACATCATATATCATCAAATAATGTTTTATAATAATCATTTCATAATGACAGCTCCTGTCAATTTGACTATTTGTGTGGGCTCTCTTGAAGCACGATATTGACAGCTGTGGAAGCAACTGTTGTTTTCTGTGAATATATTTGTATAACCACTGACACTATGAAAGTGGTACTATTCTCATATTAACATACTGTCTCTGCTGACTGTTGTCCAAGACAGGTAAATGATGTGGTGAGGTGTGTTCAGATTAGGTATTAGTAATTTGGTCCTCTTTCATGGTTTTAAAATGACCAAATATGAACCAATATGAAATACTCAACAACAACAACAACAACAACAACAACAACAACTACTACTACTACTAGTACTACTACTACTACTACTGTATCACCATGTCCTACATTACATTTTACAAACATTACTATATCACTGTGTTATTCTAGCAGGACTCAACAAAAAGAGAGATGTGTATCAGTGCACCAATGTCATGGTATTGTTGTCAGATGAAAGA